>NC_056726.1:90331568-90586568 GCF_019279795.1 Protopterus annectens | reverse complement strand
GTTGCAGTGACTTTCATTGCAATGTATTAAATTGTATGAGTCAGCAGTGGACTTTTCAGGGTTTTTCCTCTTTTCTCCACTGTGTGTTTATGGGGTTTTTTTTTGCTCACCATTTTTGGTATTTATGAATAATAAACCAAAAAACAATGCTTCATATTCATGTAGGCAAACACTGGCACCCAGATGAACTTCCCTCTTATCTCCATACTTAAAATCATTTTATGGAGCAGATTAAGGGGATCAGCAGCCCCCATCTTACTAATGGAATTAGCTATCAGTCTGTCTCTCAGTCCTATCTGTCTATGTACCTTTCCTGTCTGCTTGTCAAGCCACTTCTCTAGGAAGCTCTCTGTCTGCTTATCTGCCTACCTGCCTATCCAGTTAAATCAAAATAATGCCATACAATACAGAGAAAATCAATCTATATGTTTGCTTATGTTGCTCTCTATCTCTCTATCCATCTAAATAGCTAAAAATATAAAAAAAGAAGATAAGGCCAACTGGGCAGGTTAAGAAAATGACAAGGTATCTGCTAGCATAATCACTTAGCTTGATGTTTCAGACGTGCACTTACCTGAAGTCTATTGTTATAGCTCTAACTGTTGCCATCTTTCAGCATTTTGCTGTTGTGCTATATTACTAGACCAATGATCGAAAACCATTGAATACCCCTGTATTAATTTCTCAAATATTGTGGTTGCATTCTCACTTTATATGTGTTTTACAGTGACAAAAAATGGGGTGGTGCATGTGTTGTACTAAATAATCATGCACGGCCTAAAGAGCAGTAAAGAAGAGGGTAAAGCAAAATGCAGGTAATAAATGTTGCATTCCAAAATGTGTGAGAGATACATATCAGAGCAGATTGTATTTTACATTATATAGACCTAACCCCCTAGCTTTTGTATTAATTATTTCAGTACTTAAGAGTTAGTTGGGCAGTGTTTACAACTATTCCCTAAGATGTTTACAAATGTCATCTAATGATAGATAATCTACATGTAAACAGGTAAAATTAGATGTCACAGATTTTAACACTGTACAAGTTTCAATTGTTATACTACATTTCCGTACGGAAATAACCTTTAATTAAATTATTTGTAATAAATGCGCAATTTACAATAGTGTATATTGCATGCCAACACATAGAAACATATTTCTACTCAGTTATATAAACTAACCACTTGTTTAAAATAATTGAATAATGTAAACCATTACTACTTGGAATCATTATATGCTTAGAAGTTGGAACAGCACTTAGAAATGCATACCAGGTAAATGGCGGATATACTTTAGAGTGTATGTGGTGTAGTGTTGTGTGATTTTCAAGATATTATTTATTTATTTATTTATTTCACATCTGTTAACTAGGTTGGTCTAACTGAGCCAGAAGCCCATTTTCAGTGGAGACCTGAGGAGAAAAGCTCCCAAGTTGTAGACAGTAGACTAGAAGTATGTACATGAAGATGAACTTTAAAGTGTACATAAAAAAACGTGAAATACTTATGGTTGTTGTTTTGTAAAAATGGTGGCAGACAGGTAAATAGTGAATTAAGAGAGGAAAAACACAGTGTTAGTATACTACATGTTATGAGAGAAGATATTGCAGTAGAGCTAAGTATGTGCATATTTGCATGAATTGATTGTAGTCTGCAAACTGATGCTCATTTCAATGTCAGTATATCTGTCACCTTTATAAGTACTACAAATCCATGTATGTCTGCTGCTGAACATGTTTTTATTTCTTGTGTTGCTGGAACAACTCAAATCCTTGTTTTGTCACTTCATACTACAACTGCATGATGTCTGCATGATGTGAACATGTGTTTTCCAGTCTAGCTTGAAATGTAATACTCTGACCTACATGTCAGTGTCATTAATGATGATGCTTTATAGGTCTTCTTAGCATTAAAAATGAGGTTTTGGAAGGATGACAGCACAAGGTTGCTATATTGCAGTATTGCTATATTGTAGTATACCACAATAAGCTATACCCACGACCATCACGTGTTTGAAACTAAGTTAAGCATAACATACTTTTCACTGGAATTACTGACAAAAAATCCATTAGAAGTGCCTTTTCATGACCATAACTATAGTGTTTATGCAAAAAGAAGCACAATTAAGTAAATAATACATTTCTGAATCCTTTCACAGTGATTTGTGTAGTACATCAAGTACATCAAGTACCACCAAAGAAAAGAAAAGAAAGAGGTGTATTTTTTTTGCTCCATACTATTAGGCCATTTGGGTTCATAGTCATTTATCTCACAGCTGGCCTTAGGCATAGGCAAACTAGGAGACTGCCTAGGGCACCATGCTGGCCAGCTTCATAAAGGGTGCAATTTTTATTTATTTATTTATTTGAATTTATTTTTCTCAGTCCATAAAATTTGAGCTGTTCTCGGCGCCCTGTCTCAAAGTCCATCCCAATTGTACTGTAGCATCTGCACCCACCCCCACTTCCATAGTCCTGTCTATCAAGGGCCTGAACCACAGGGTGAGAGGGTTTGAGCACACTCCCACTTTCACAGCTGCAGGCTGACCAAGAGGCTTCAACAATTAAAAAAAAAAAAAAACAACACACTTCTTCACTCCATGGTGTAAGCATCTTCTCCTTTAAGGAGGACCATGCATGCGTCACATGCACGCACACCAGTGCGGATGTAAATACTCGTGGAATTAAAGCTAGCAGTTCTGTTTAATTAATCTTTATGGATCTGAACAATGGCTGTCTGTTTTCATGCATCTGGGATGATGCAACTGCCAACAGAGGCATGGAACAGTAGCAAGATTAGTTCTAAAATGCTTATTTGTAATTGTTACAAAAGAATGCTCCTGGAAAATTAACTAACTCACAGAGGCTATGCATGGTATCGTCTTGACAACATCCATAATATAACCATGGGAGCTGTTGTACTCATACTGTTTTTAAATGCATACTATCTATTGTCTTTTAAAAGACAAAATGCTAACAAGATATGTATTAAATCTGTTACTATTCTCGTCAAAAGCTCTCAACTCCTCTCCTCCTTTTATTCAAAAAGCTAAATTCCTCCTGTTTCCTGTGTCTCATTTTGTTTATATAGTTATATAACCTCATAAAGCTTTTTTTTACTTTGGTTAACTACGTCTGTTCAGATCTACCATCCAACATTTTAATCATTGTTTTTAACTTGGGTGGCTCTCCTTTAGTTTCTAATAATTTTCTCTTACTAGGAAACATCCAAGTCTTTAATCATGCCTTTATTTCCCATTATACTTTGTAGTTAGGTTATAATCCTACAATAAAAGCATGTTTATGTTTACTTCCTATTTATGATGAACTTTAAAATATTTCAGTAATGCACCCTTTAAGAACAGCATAGAAAATTCCAGTACTCCCTGTTGTGTCCTTACCTTTAATCTCTTTATTCCACTGAGTTACTTTATTTTGATTACTAGGTTTGTGGAATGATTCAAGAAATATACTTTTCACACACAGTCTGAGCACAGGAAAAATGCAGAGTAAAATATAAGTATTAAACTACAGCCAGTGCATACTTCAAAGAGGAATACCTTTGTGTCATTATGGAGTAGGTAGTTTGACATTTGCTATTCTATCACCACAATAACTATTAGCATCTTAAATAGCTTCCTCAACCAAGCTTTGAGTACAAGAAAATAAGACAATCACACAATACTATTAACAGAATTATATGGATGTTTAGGTAAATTTTTTCATAGAGTAAGGCAATCAGATATTAAAGGAATAGTCTACTTCAAGCTAAGGTAAGAAGAGAATTCCACACTGAAAATATATTACATAGAAGCTAGAGTAAAACCTAATCTATCGTCATAGACTGAAAAACTGAAGAACTAGAATAGTATGAGTGTTCAGGTGGATTAAAATGTTTTATGCTTTCAGCTCTCTGATTAATAAGATAAGACAATTATATGAGCTAGGAATGAAGAATATGAATTTTTCTCCCTGATTAACCACTTTAGTAGCATGTAGCATGTTCCATGCAGTTGAAGTAAATGATAAACCACTAGATTTAATAAAATCCATGCAGGCATAGTGTAAAACCTACACGGAATGTTATCATGTACGTATATGTGGTTCCCCCTCAGCAGCACTCCATGCATATTAATCATGGCATGTTGCCGAGGGGGAGCCGTAAAACATGGTTATTGAATCAGTGTAGGGAGTGTGGTGCTGTGTCCTCAGATGAGTAACACACTCCCTGCACTGTCCAATTGTATTGTAGCAATGTAATGTAATTTTTTTGTGTGTCTTTAAAAAGCATGTTTGCGCGCCGCTGCTCAGAGCGCAGCAGTGCTAAGCAGTGCCAAGACACCTGCCAGACATCTAAAAAATAGAAACTGGATGCATTTAATTATTTATTTAAAGGTCAAGCTTAAGCATATCTGAGCAAGTTTGCATGGCATGGTGCACAGTAATGGCTTAAAGGTAGCTCAGATGTATATGTAAAGGTATAGCAAACTTCCACATATCCATGCAGTTAAATGGGGTAAAGTTATGGCCTTGTATGCAATAGGTGCAGTGTTTGGAAGGGCAAGTAAGCATTTAGTTTCAAAATACAAATTATGCTAATTATTTTTGAATTCTGGCCTGCTGCACTCAGCTAAACTCTGCTAAGACCTGCTAAGACTTGTTAAGCACTGCATAAACAAAATAACGACTGATAATATTTATGAACTGCTTGGCTGGTTTGTGCACCACAAAGCACTGCTAAGCACTGCTAAGTACTGCTTGGCTGAGCTGAGCTGACTTGCATGGTGCTAAGTGACATGCCACATTTGTAAATGTTGCCCAATGGAGTTTAAGGGCAGGAGAACAGGCTAAATTAAACTTACTAGGTGGAATACAGCATAATCTGTTAGAGTTCTATCTGTGCAGTAACTATAGCTGACATTGGAGAATGTGCACACTTTTGGGCACAGTGTTGGGGCATTCAGAAGTCCAGGGTAATGGTTGGGCTCCTGGTGAAAAAACATGATGACCGGCTGCTGCAGAGAGGGTTCCAGGGCTCAGAGTGCAAGGCAGAGGCCTGGGACTGGCTGGCATGTGAACTCACCAGTGTGACAAGTATCCCCTGCAAAGGTGAGCAAGTCCATCACCACCATGATGCCCCAAAGTATAGGAAGGCAGATCTGGGTCCAAGATGCTTGGCCAGGGAATGACCCACAAGTTTATAAGTAGTTTTACCTTTGTTTCACCAATGCCTAATCTGAATGTTTGATAAACTGGCATGCATAATGGTGTGCTTCTCTCCCAACAGCTGTAGAAGAGAGGGCTCACAACATCGAGACCCATGCTGGGTGCTTGGCCAGGTTGTGCCATGAATATGGTGAGTACAGATGTATTTTGCTATCTGCAGTAAAATAAGCAAGAAATAGTAAAACATTAACTGTGGTTAGGGATATACAGTAAAGATTGTATTACAATGAATGCGGACTTACAGCTGTACTGCAATAAGTGCATACTGCCAATTGCAGTGCCATAAGCATGAAAGAGTAAAGCATTAACTGTAATAAAATATATACAATAAACTTTGCAGTGCAATAATTGAGGAATTACAGCTGTATTGCCACACCTGCATAACGACAACTATTGTGCAATAAAATACTCAAAGCTATACCAGTAACTATATGAGGGTATCTCTAATAAAGTCTGTTGTGCAATAAGTGTAGAATTAGGGCTGTTTTGCAAGAAATCAATGATGACAATTACTCTGCAATAAAAACATGAAATAATATCTGCCAGTACCTGCATTAATTTATATCTAATAAAGTCTGTTGTGCAGTAAGTATAGATTCAGAGCTGTTTTGTAAGAAATGAAATATGACAACTGTTCTACAACAACACATGAACCAAGAGCAATAACACCAAGGTAAATTGTGTACATTAGGATTGCCTTGTTTTCACCATTAAATGGCAGCTATATGCATTCAGGCTGTGAGGTACAGTGCTGCAGTCAGGTATAACAGTGCAATAGTTGTAGACTGCAAATAATAACCCATAATCAGATATTTTTTGTTGACTTCACAGATATTTCAACACACTAGCAATATATTGTGTACACCTGCATTCTATGTAGTAATGTATAGGTTATCTACTATCTCCATCATGCTTGAATTTCACACGTGTGTTCAACTGTCACTGCACTCTAGTATAAAACTGTACTACTTTTACAAGGTCATATTTTGATGCCAGGTGAACTCTAGGCAAATATCAGTCATTAGCTCAGTTTGCTAAATTCTCCATATGAAGTACATTTTTACCACACACAGACCAGGGTTCGAATTCAGTGCTATGTAGCACTAAATATTAGAGTGTCAATCACATGAAGTTAACAGATATTCTCTCCACAGGAATGACAGGTAAATGGGTGAGGCAGCCCATATTATGAGTAAATAATTGTGTGAATAGATGTCACAGACTGTTACAATCATTACCAGGAATGTGAAAATACAGCATAAAATAAAGGAAATAAATATTATAATAATATTATAACAATAAAATAAAATAAATAATGTGTGTAATCTTTTGTATGGCTGTATGCCCGGAGTGTCTGTTAAAGGTTGCTGCAGTCAATTAATACAGTCAATGTAAATGTTCTCTGCAGTCACTGCTATTGGGTTCTATCCCCATGCCTGCCAAGCAAGGCATGATATTTGTTTACTCTCTGTACTGTACACATACATGCCTCTCAAGTATCATGCTGTCCCATAATGTAATTACTAGTGTGTAATCCCTCTGTCAAAGATTTATCATCACAATGAATAGGTAAATAGCAAAGTATCACTACATCAGCCCACAGTACACCTATGTAGTTATATAGGTCCACCTGATGTGCAAGTGTTCTGTGTAGCTGTGTACCTTCAGTTGTTACTGCTTGACCCATACTGTCCCATGTGGGTAGCTTGACAGATATGTGCATGCTACAGCAGCTATGGAACACTTTCACATATAAAGAAAGGACAGACCTGTAGAGTAGTTAGCAGTACTATTGTCAACTATATAGCCTATAATGGTACTAATGGACTGTATTTCTCTCTCTCCCCCACCCCTTAACTTCATATATTTATTATCATTATTCATTGATTATGGCTTACTATTAACATATGTTGTTACATCAAACTACATTTTGGGCCATGCTTTTTTATTATTGTCTATTAAAATGGTTGCATATTAATATAGCTTCTTGAATTACCTAATCTGTTGGCATTATGCAGTAACTTTTACTGGCATGCTGTTAATATACTGACTATTTCGTTATTTATTGTTGTGTTTCACATCATATGCATTGAAATGTAATGGTTTTATTTCCAATGTTCTGGCATGCTGTTATTACTAACAATGGTTTTGTTCATACCTAACCTATAGTTATTGCTATACTTCCATCACCACAGCATATCAGGGTAGGCCAGTTCCCGGTGATCTGCCTACACTACTTCAACTGGCCATGGCACCGGGTCCTAGCATGTCTGGGATCCAGGCTGGTGGTGCCCTGTGTCCTTGCCCTGCACCATGTTTGGGTGGAACCACCTTAGGGAACAGGGCCAGTTCTCCTGAGGAGAGGTGGCAGAAGGGTGGTAGTCACCCAAGATCAACTACCAGCCATGGTCAGCAGGATTATTCACAGGAGCTATGAACATTGCCAGTGCTAGATTGAGGGCAGACTGGGCAACCTGGTTGGGCCAGCTGGCCCTGGCACCTAGCCTCAAGCACAACCACATTTGGGGCAGTGAAGGTGCAGTGTCAGCTGCCCATGGTTGTGGACCTCAGTCATACTGCTGCCATCTGGAAGCAAATGCATCTTGGATTCCACAACACCCTCCCCATCCAAGGTGTTTACCCCCATATGTCACATGCAGCCCATGTCTGCTGTCTTGCCTGTCTGCAATTGCATCTTCTCCTACCCAACTTACCTCCCAACACCTACCTATATTCCTTCCCCAACATTCCTCTCTCTCCTTATAAAAAAAATGAATAAATAAATAAACAAAATAAATGGGCACCCGTCCCACCAAAAAAAAAATTGCCCCATACATGGCTCTCCATTTTACACATGTGTCCACTGGACACAACTAATTTGGTCCAATTGGCTTGACAACACGTTTATGCTGTCCTCACCCCTTTCTGTGGGGTTTGAGCATGAAATTCATCCACAAAATCTGTCAAAATGCTCAGATTGTGCTGTACAACAAATGGAAGGCTATGGTTCTTTCCTACACCTGTCCTGCACATCCCTACCTGCCTTTCACTATGTTTTCCCCCTGCTTGCCCCCCCATTTCACCACTGTCCTATCACCCACTTTTTCTTTTCTTTTTAATTTTTTAGCACGGGTTTGCGAGGAGCTAAGCAAAACACCACACCATGCAAACCAGCTTAAATGAGCTTTAATGTGCCTTAATGATCCTATGTGTTTCTCATAGTGATAGGCACATGTACAAAATAATTAACCCTGCCACATTTCAAACCCAGGTCCGTGTCAACTGCAGCTGACTACACTATCCCACTACACCACACAGATCTTAATTAAAACAAGTGTTTCCAGCAAAAAATACTGATTACCATTGACAAACTGTAATTAAACCTAAAGGGAAAAATGGGAGTGTACCTGGAACTCTGATGCAAAAATACACCAGTAGACAGCCACATCAATAATGATGGCAGTATGTGAGGCCTGGGATAGCAGGTAAAATTTCCCTTTTAACTTCAACATCTGTAAACACACCTGTTAAGGTATCTATGGCACAGTACATATGTTGAACTGGGACCCTGCTACAGAACAACTGCCTCTGAAAGCCATGCACATACTGATGGATGCAGACAATGTGTGTCACAGCCTGTATATCTGTACATATATCTGGCAAAAACACCTGCTCCAGCACTGCCTCAGTAGCTGAGTCTGGAAAATGCCTTGCATCCAGTGTCTTTTGCCATACACAGTCCTAGGTTCGAATCCAGTGTATTGCACTTCAATTATATCGTTGTGAAGACTGCAAGTAATGAATGAGTCATGAAATTTTAATCCCCATAGGTTACTGCTCCTGAATAATCTGGTATCCAGTTTTGCAACCAAAGGCCTGCATTTAGGGATACACTGCACTTATTCGTATAGCCTAACTATTTGTTGCCTACTACTCTGCTATTGGCACTGTTGTATAACAGATGTACCTTAAGTGCATGCCTCGATTGGACTGTTGGACTGTAAAGAGTACCCTTACCCTGGCTATGCTTTAATGACAGGCCTAACACTGCAACCACGGTTACACGTACAGCTTGCTGGCCTCCAAATGGGTCACACTCCCACCTATGTGTCTTAGAATGCAGCAGCAGCTGCAGCCTGGATCACACACAGCTGTATGTTAAGGTAGCTGCTACAGACCAACTATACCTTCCAACCCCCTATAACAAGGGATCTGGACACAACCATAGATAAACAGGGGGCAAAGGCCCAGAGATAGGGACATGTTTTACAGTTTGCTCATACAAAGATAGTTGGTTGATAGAATAGCAGCTACTGCATTAGCATGCATGTTCTGATGGGTATACAGTGTGACACTCACATGTCTCTCTCCCCTTACTGACCTCAACCAACAATGCTTGCCAGTGAACTGTCAGATGACCACACTGTCATGGGACACTGACCAAACATATGAGACAAAACTGTGGACATACTTCATACATGTCTACAGTGTTCTGTATTTGTACTTACCATCTGCAATGCTATAGTCTCCACACCTCGGTAATGTCCATCTCAAAAACTAAGAAAGGGGCCAAGGCCTACATGAAGGCCTTATATATTTCACTGTGTTGCCATGTCATTGGCTAATAATAGTACAATTCAGCCATTTTGGATGCAGTTAGCAAATCTGAGCCACAGACTGGTGCAGAGGTAATTACCTGTTAACGAGCATTACCTCCAAAAGGCAAGAAACTGCTTATGGGGAACACTCTGTATGTGGTATTACTAACACAGACAGTGTATGTGCAAAGCATTTGCAGAGGAACACTTCAAAACAAGGAATATATCACTGTACCAGGTATGTACTAGATTTCCCCATAAAACTGGATGCAGATGGGAGGATGGAGGTATGGGGAATAGGGATTAAAACAGTAGGCTTGTATTAGATCTATGATAATGACATGTCAGTGATACTCTGCTGTCCCAACACCTACAGGCATGTCTCTTAACTGTCCCTGCTTTGAATGACATCTCTGGTCTGTCCCTGTCAATCCCTCCTACAATGGTCGGCTGTTGTAGTAAAGATAGTGGATTACATGTAAGACATACTGACAGTAAGTAAGGGTGTACACTCTCGTAGCATCAAACGATGTACTATAATTCACCTCCTCTCAGTCTGTCAGTGTCACACATAAATAGTACTAACATTGTAAAACTGTCCTTGAATGTCTCTGATGTACTCTGGCTAAGTCCAAGTTTCATGGACATTCATGCATGTTTAGTTGAAAGTTATGCTTAGCATACCTCTCAACCTCCTACAGTAAGAAATCAGGACAAAGCCATAATTAATGGGTGGACAAAGGCCCAAACTCAGCGACAGAGAATACATATTTGCCATACAAAGTAAGAATGTGGCTAGACTAACAGATATTACTGTGGCATAAGTGATCTCTGAGGGGTGTGATGTGTGACAGTTAGGTTCTGTTTTAACTTTCTGACACTAATCATCAATGATTGGACAACTGTTTGTCAGACATCCACATGTTTGTGCAAAAAGGACCACATCTATGAGGCAAACATCTTGACATTCTGTAAATATCTGTATAGTTGAGATGTATGGTGCCTACATGGGACATATACTACAGCAGGTCTGCATTGCTTTCTGTCATTGTGGCACACTGGTGTTGCTGGACTGTCCCCATATAGGTGTTGTAATAACACACTGCTATTTGTCTGACAATGCCCATATGACACATTAGTGGGGATTTGCCCATAGAGACACACCACAGTAGACTGCTGTGATGGATGTAGAGATATAAAGCAGAAGCTGTCACGGCACACAGGGACATTACCCAGTATTGCTACTATCTTGGTAATAGCCACACATGTAGTGTGTTGCCAGACTGTGGGGTATGATGTGTGAGGGAGCAGTGGATAGTCCAGGTCATTATGGGTGTGTAGGGTTTGCTCATAATGGACATCCACATATCTGGCCCTGTAATATGTTCCCCTTTTGTTGTCTTGCAGGAAAGATGTATCGATGAAGACATCCACCATTTCATCTGCAGAGAATGATGCTATACTGGATGCCCTCAGACTTCACCATCACAGCATGCTTTCCAAAGGATGCCACAATCATGAACAGCAGGCAGCATTGTGGGGAGACCTTGTGAGGGCTGTTAATCAGATTGGCCAACAGGACAGGACCTATGAACAGGTCCAACATCGGGCCACGGATATGGTCAATGCTGCACGTCAAAGGGCAGCTGCTGTTGCCAGGGATCGTGCTGCCACTGGTGGAGAGCCAGAGACACAACAACCACTCTTGGCCACAGAGGAATTCCTGGTGAACCTAGGATCAGCCAACAACTCCCAGGCATCCAGCACTCCATACAGCCTGGCTGAGTGCCACAGCATCCACATCAGAGGCGCATACAAGTAAACTTATTGTGTTCACCAGTATAATACTGTATCAGTCATTGTGGTAGGCTCTACAGACCAGTACATGGGTGTCAGGTCTATCTGCATTGGGATGCGGGGATGGCTTTTACTGAAGTGCTTTTACTGGCAATTTTCTAGTTGTACAATTGTGAATAATTGATTTAGTTTTTCTGGTATATTTTTAAAATCTGGCAAGTGTTTATTTACTGCATTGCTCTCTTGCTTAGGTTTCTTAGCTATAAATCTTAGTTCGTTCAGAAGTATGCTACTTTACCCCCCCCCCCACCAAACCTTTCTGAATGCATTATTATATAATAACTGCCTGTTGTTGTCTTCATGCTTACCCTAGAATTTCTGCTTTTCTCTTTTCCTAGTTGAACTCTACAGTACCCTACAAAATGGTGTCTACAGGACTGCAATCAGTTTCTTTCAACATTTAAACAGAGTAGGTTGCATACAAAAAGCATTTGTTAAGCTTTCACTTACAGTGCTTTGTAATTAAGCAGGTCACCATATTGGTCAGCCATAGGGCTCTTTGTTTCTACTTGAGTGGTTGCCTCCTTCCCCTGTAACTGCAGTAAATTGACTCTTACATTAGAGCTGTAATACTTACCTTACAGCTTTAGGACACCTTAGGAAACCTTGTAAACTGCAATAGCCCCGCTACGTTCGCCCTCGCTACACTCAGGCTCTCTTCGCTCCCCTCCCTGCCCCCAATTTCCTCCCGCCCCCAGTACCTCTAAATTTATAGTACTATAGCCACTCCCCCACTTTCTAGATCCTATCTGCTTTCATCTGGGATAATTCCACCCACCCCTATTCTACTACCTACATTTAATAGCACCTATTAGCTTTCATCTGGCATTCTCCCATCCCCCCTTCCAGTACCTTTACCTCACCACTCTATCTTCTGGTGTTGCATCACCAGGTAAAACAGTTCCTTCACTCACAAGCTGAATCACATATAATGATATACTACTCTTTACTACCCCTCTTGCTCACACCCCTCTTGTTCACATCATACCTCCTTACCTTGTATGAAAACCAGTTTCTTATGGGATTTCAGGTCCCAAAAGGCCATACTATCACCCCAGCTGTAAATCCTTCCACCTTCAACCATACTTACAGTACCAGATCCTATCCAACATCTTGTTCAGTCTATGAACATCTCAACCCCAGGCACATTAGCTCTAGATCCAAACACTACCACAAACTAATAAACAAATTCCTGAAGTTCATCACCAAGTATAGACTCAACCTAATACTTGGTGGTGATATTCACCCCAACCCTGGCCAACTCACTTCAGATACACATACCCCCTCTACTTGTAATCTAAGCTACAAACCTACAATTAATAGGCCAACTAACTCTCTCCTAGTCAGTCATCTCAATATTAGAAGCATTAATAACAAGGTACATGTATTGCATGCACTTCTGGATGTCCACTCCCCTGAGATTCTCTGTTAATCTGAAACCTGGTTAAAATCTAACACTAAAGACAATGAAGTGTTACCACCTGGGTACAACATACACAGGCTGGATTGTGCTTCGAGGAAGGGGGGGGGGGTAGCTGTACTCTATAAATCTGAGTTGAATGTCACCATAGATGTAATACAACCTCCTCAGATTAATAACTCTGAGATTCTTGCCACCAAATTGCAACTTAATAAAAATAAATGCATTAATATCATCTGTATGTACATCCCCCCCAGGTAACAATATATCTACATTTGAAAATATCCTGCACTGGTTATCATGTCACTACCCCCAAGAAACCCTACTACTTGGAGACTTTAACATAGACTGGGGCACCTGTTCCTTAGAATCCCCAACCACCCATATTAACCTGCATGCATTTACACAAATCATATCCACCCCTACCAGGATAGGTAAACCCATCCAAAAAGAAAGTATACTTGACTGGGTACTCATAAACAGTCACCCCCAACTGTACACCTCTGGTACCCTCCTTAATGGTCTAAGCAATCACCTTCTCACATATGTAATTAAGCACAAAACCATTAATTCCCAACAACCCTTACTCAGAAAGGTTAAAAACAATAAAAACTTTGACCCTGCCAAATTTCAACAAGAACTAAACTCATGCAATTGGTCTATTCTAAAACACCTCCCCTTAGAGGAAGCAGTAGCATACTTTAACAACAAATTCCTTGAGATCCTTGATTTGCATGCACCTGTTCATTCAAAGAGAACCAAGGCAAAAACTGCACCATGGCTTTCTATAGAGTCTAAACTCAAAATTACCCTTAGAAACAAAGCATGGGCTTTATGGCGTTCTTCAAAAGACCCTCAAGATCACATTAAATACAGGCAATACAGGAACGAAACCAAAAAATCAATTTTACAAGACAAAAAACAATACTACTGTAATTTACAGATAGTAAATCAAAATAACCCTCAGAAGTTTTGGGCAGGTTTAAATAATCTACTACATCCTGGACAAACTTCAACCCCAATCCCTGCTGCTACTATTGATAAAACCCCTGAAGATGTTTCTGATAGTTTTAACCAATTCTTTACTGAGACAATTCAAGCCCTAGCTAGCCAACTACCTCCTAGCTCCCCTGGTCCTGGAAGTAGCACCCCTAGAAACCTAGTTGCGTTCAGCTTCCAACCAGTCGCCACTTCACTTATCCGTACCTTGGTCAAAAAATTAAAACCCACTACACTTTCTGCTGATCAACTCCCTGCCGAGTACCTACAAAAATCAGCTGATGCTATTGCTTACCCCGTCTCAATACTAATCAATTGAACCATAGTAGAAGCTAAAATTCCCACCATCTGGAAAATATCCTATGTAATCCCACTTCACAAAGGAGGCAGCTCTACTGAATTCTCCAATTATAGGCCAATAGCTATACTCTCTCCACTTGCAAAGATTATGGAAAAATGTATTCATAGACAATTCATGCACCACCTAATCCAAAATCGCCTTATGGCAGACAATCAGCATGGCTTCTGTCCTCATCACAGCACTGCTTCAGCCCTCCTAGCCTTTACTAACACCATAAACCATAATCGCAACAATAATTATATATCCTCAGCCCTCTTTTTGGATCTTTCCAAGGCATTCGATATGGTTGATCACCAACTTTTAATCCACACCCTGCAAACATTCTGTCTAGATACTGGAGCCCTCCAATGGTTTCAATCCTACCTGAATGGTCGACAGCAGGCTGTCCTTTGGCAGAACAAACTCTCTAACCTTCTACCTAACACCCTCGGAGTACCACAAGGCTCTATATTAGGGCCCTTGCTGTTCTCCATCTTCATTAACGACCTTTATACTGTCATCCCAAAAGTCAGCTGTATCCAATATGCTGATGACTCTACTCTGATTTGCTCAGCCACATCTCCAGTAGAGTTATGGTCAGCTACCCAGACCACCTTTAATACAATAGAAAACTGGCTTTCTGAACATCGTCTGATCCTAAATCCCCAAAAAACTAAAATGCTGTTATTTTTACCAACATGTAGGTCTACCGCTTTCACTTTTACCATAAAATCAAATGATGGCACAATAATCTCCCCTGACCCATCTACAAAACTATTAGGTGTCATCATAGACAATAATCTCAAATTTGACCTACATGTTAACCAAACTATCAAAACCATCAATAAAAAACTAGGGTCACTTTACAGAATAAAAGCCTTCCTAACCCCTCCAGCTACAATTGCCATAGTTCGCTCTCACCTTCTTTCAACCCTTCTGTATGCATCCCCTCTACTCTCAAATTTGAACAAGACTGTCCTTAACAAACTCTCAATTTGCTACAACCACATTGCCAGGTTTGCCACTGGGCTGCCTTTTAGGACACATCATTGCATCAATCTAAATCATCTTGGTTAGCTTGAACTACCAAGCCTAATCCAGTATAACCAACTGATTATGGCCTATAAAATCCTCTATAATCTGGACAATACTCCTGCACTTAAAAATATTATCACCCCCTATAACAATCCTAGACCGCTTTGATCCTCTAATAAACTACTAATTCAGACTAGCAAAATTAATAACACAGCCGGTGATTCTCTCTTTGCAAACTCTGTAAGTAGATCTTGGAACTCTCTTCCAGCTGATATTACCTTACTTTCCACCTTAGGTCAATTTAAAACTAGACTCAAACAACATTTGTCACTTAACTGGCTATGTCAATGTATCAAGCCTGGCTAACTCGAATGTGTAAAATCTGTTAACCAGTTTACTGTGTAATTTAATTTAATCCTGACTTGTGCTCAGGACTAACTTTAACCTGTGGAACTTGTTTAACTTTCTTACTTATGTAATCTCTGTAAATAGTCTGTTTGTAATATGTAATGCTGGTATTATGTAATGCTGTATCTGCTTACCCTTGGAGCTTTTCTCCCCGGGCCTCCGCTGAAAATGGACATGCATCCAGTCGGATTATCCCGGTCAACAAATGTAAAATAAATAAAAATAAAATAAATAAACTTTTACCCACAGTTGTGCACACATACTCAGAATGTCAACAATATAGCCAGTATCACATTAGCTACTGAACATGTGGATATACGCACATATTACCTTGTAACACTGCAACAATTGATGTGGCTGACAGTATTTCTCCCTCACCTTTTCATAGCTCCATCAGGTGTGGCCAGTGTCTGTGGTCCTGTACCTGGTAAGTGTGATACTGTTGTTTTACAGATCATATATACCCTATGAAAGTTAAGGGCTGCCATTCTGCCTTATGCACAACTGTTGTGCTTAGCCAGAGTAAAATAGTTGTATGTTCAATTTCAGAGCAGTTAACTACAGTGCATAGCCTAGGGTATGACAGGAGCGTATTTGTACAAACATCAACATGTTTGCACTTTTAATGATGAGCAAATATGCAGCCTGCTAACATGAGGCAATTACTCCAAGATGCCCCTTTAAACAAAATAGGGAGATGGTACATACCTGAGGCAGTGATACTACAACTTACATATCAATCTCAAGATAGGTGTACTGGGTTTTATGTGTAGTTCTATCACATACACTGTCATATTGCATACGTCACAGGTGTATTGCACTGGCAATGTTAACCAGATGTAGGTGATGTACATGCTATACAGGGCCTGAGTTGTGTGTGTATCTTGTTGTGAGTTTGTATGTTGTGTGTGAGATCAGAGATGATAAGATGTGGGACATGTAATGCAGTTGTGGATCCTCATCTGTATGATTCTGTGTGGATGACCATATATAATAGTGCACGTGGTAATGTACTGCTTTTGTCTTGCTTCTTACAGGTGAACAGGGGGGTTGGAGTCTGTCCCCCTCACAACCTGATGTCAGTGTTGCATCAGACTCTGCTGATGGTGGCCATAGTGAGGCACAGGTGGGGTTGTCAGGGGCTGAATCTGTCCCAGAGGTTGACATCCATCTTCTGCCTCCATTGTCCCTGCACACAGTCAGTATGCCCATACATACCAAGTCACCAAAGGCCACAGATATTGGACAGTCAGAGGGTGGCCACATAGTGCAGGACAGTATGAGAATTATGGTGTCAGTGAGTGTAGACTCTGGTCATAGCCAGAAAGCTGGTGTGGTACCACACAGGTAGATTGACAGGGATGCTTAAAGGAAGACTGCTGCCCATCCATCTCCTGTTGCAGGTGTGACATCACAGGTCACTCGCCACATGTTTTGGGCTGTCATGGAGGCACAGGTATGTTTGGAATGCAATGCCAGATGGATGCTTAGGGTTATGGATGCAGCACAGTCTGACATCTGTGACTGCCTTCACCACATGTGTGATGCACTTGAACATTTCACTGATGCAGTGGACAGATGGTGGGCTGAGACAGTGTCTGTCTTTGACCACACATTGTCTGTGCTAGAACATCTGGTTGAAGTTGGGCGTTTAACACATGGACGTAGGCCAGCATCAACATCTGCTGAGAGTGCATGTGGCCATGCACACTCACGCTCCCATAGTGGCAGTACCTCCAGTACTACAGAGGGAAGCCTGCTGTCCACACCATGATGTGGCAGGCCATGGGCATGTGGTTCTGGGTGGTCACATGGAGGACACAGGCCCAGCAGACAGCAGTGACTGTCAGGTACTAACACCAGATCTGACCTAGGGCATGGTGGTGCCCATGCTACTCCTGGTGAATCCAGTTCCCATGTTCATGGCTGGAGACAGTGAACTGTCCACTCTACCATGTATGGTCCACAGCTGTCCACCATACACATGTGTAGGGCTACTACTGGGCTTGACTGTATACATGCACACACTCCAATACCACTGTCACATGCAGGTCACCAACAGACATACATAGCACCTCTCCATGGCTCAACTAACCAGCAATCCTTCCAGACTCATCACATGCTGTCAACTGTTTGGCACAGCCTAGGCCTCTGGCACCCCCGAACTGCACCTTGTGCATGTGATGATACCTGTGCCACATCCCTGTCATCCATGCCATCGATGCAGGGACCTGCAAATGTGTCTGATGCACAGGGTGACTATATTATTTTATATGTGTTTGTGTAGTGCAGTAGTGTTATGGCATGGCAGTTGTTGTGGGCCATGACAGGTGCTGCATGCTGGCATGTGTCTTGAGTACATATCAAACTTTGTGTATCTTTGTTGCCTGATGATACACTAGTCGTAGTGTTATAGACTGACAGGTGTGTCATGGACCTGTATATGTTTGTGTCTCAGGAGTCTGAGTGGTTCAACTATGGACACATGCTGGCAATACAGCAGCACAGGATGACAAGGTAGTACAGCAGAAATACGATGTGAGCAAGGTATGCCAGCATACGTGCATGGCTCCCTAGTTGCATATGTATAGAACAGTGTGTCATGGATAACCTGTTGTTATATGTTATATTATATATATATGTATATATATATATATATATATATATATATATATATATATATATATATATATATAGATATAGATATGTATGTATGTATGTACAGACATATTTCCGCATAGCAGGCCTTTGGGTGGTAGAAGCAACATACTTGGGCTCAAGTTAGCTAAGTGTAGGAGCAAGCCCAGTGTGAATTTCAGTACTTACAAGGTGACTCCAGGTAAGAGCTACCTTTATCTGCTGCACCTGTTAACACAGTAATGCTGTTCCCTGATATTGTCTAAGGCATTCCCTGGCTGTTTGCTTACTCTAACCTTACAACAGTACAGAGCTCTTCACAAACTGTCCATAAATGTGCCTTATACTTTTGGTCCGTTTCACATAACATTGTGGTTTTCTTGCAGATTACTGGCAAATCAGTGAAGATTGAAGTCAGTAAATAATGACAGACATTTCAGTTTCAGACTCCATACACATCAGAAGATTCATGCTTATGCAAGACCTGTTATTCTATCAACATTCTATGTTTGTAGGAGAACACATTTAAAACCTATCCCTATTTGTGGGCCTTGGTCCCATTTTTATTCATGGCTTTGGCCAGATTTCCTATTCTAAGTGGTTGAGAGTTATGATGTAACTGGGGTAAATGATGTAACACCACACACAGGGTGACAGTCTGCATACCTCTCCCTGTACATGTTTTTGTAGATTGCCCAGCATTTTGCCCCATATGTCTTCTGTGTTTCTCATACATTTGTGATTTTCTGGTACTATACTATCAACAGCAGTCACTGACCTGTTGTAAGTACTGACACATTTAAGTGGTGGCCTTTACATCCTGCAGCTAATCTGACCTGTTGCAGCCTGCTGTTATACTAGTTACTTCCCTAGGTTACTCAGAGCATGTATAATGTCTGTCTGTAGGTATGGCCTTTTATGCCCCCATTCACTTTGGCTTTGTCCAGCTTTCTTGCAGTAATGGCTTAAGGGGTTATGACAGTCCATGGGAATACCATCATATGAGCACCTAGCATACAAAAGATGCTGGAGGCTGCCAGGTTCGAACCATCAACACCATCACCCATGCTACTGTCCCTGGCCCAGTGAGCCACACCAGCCACCAGACAGAGAAGTTTAATTCCTCACACTATCAACAACATACACAAATTGTCTGGTCTACTGGTATATCATTGCAGACTTACTCTAACAACAGTTATATGAGAATGCTGCTGTGTTTGGGGTGGGGGGTGACCAGCCTATGCTCTGCTGGCATAGACAGTCGTGTGACTGCCCTGTGACCCCACTGTTTGGCATCTCCCTGGAATAATGCCATAGACTTTCCAGCCATGTGGCCTAGTGGATATTATGGGATACATACTAGTGAACAGAGTACCTGTTATCCCAAGTAACTGTTAGATCTGTACAAGTAGCCCAGTATTCCACTATATATTTCTGCAAGTAGCCCAGTAGCACACTATATATAGCTCACTATATTCCCTTGCATACATGCGGCAGGTCCATACATATGCTACCATATTGTAGTACCCCTTACAAGTGGTGTATAGGAGATTGACTTACCTTGCAAATGCAGCAGTTGACAGACCTGTAGTTCAGGGCTAACTCTGTCTGATGCATGCAGTCCACAGTCAATACATGGTGCAGTACACATTGTGTGGCATGGCTAGCATCATTTTTACTAATATGTATGTGAGTTAGAGTAAGGCATCAGTCCCTAGGGCCCTAGGTTTTCAGTGCATGTGCTATGCATTGTTTCTTGGCCAAGGCCAGGGCATATTGGGCATGCCTACATCTTCCTACAGGGCAGCTTCTGGGGGTTCCTCCTTTAAGTTCCCCTGTGGGTGTGGCTGTGGTGACCTAGACACTGGTGGGGGGCTGTGTATCCCTTCCCTCTGTTGGTCCTGCTGCAGCTATTTCTGCAGGATCATATTGCGTAGCATGGCACATACTGTGAACATCTGTGCACATCTGGCTGGAGAGTACTGCAGGACTCCACCAGATATATCGAGGCACCAGAACCATGACTTCAACAGCCCAAACCCATGCTCTATGATGTTCCTAGGTGTGTGTGTGACTCATTATGGCATTCTTCAGTGGGTGTGTGTGCATTTCTGATAGGTGTCATTATCCACAGTTTTAGACCATAGTCAGCATCCCCAAGTAAATGGCCATGTGAGATGTCCCCCCTAGCAAACATCTGGTACAGCTGTGATGTATGCCAGATATGGGAGTCATGATAACTGCCAGAGCTTCCGGCACACACATTCATGTATAATGCCCTGGGCATTGCACATGACCTGGCAGTTGATGGAGTGGTACCCCTTGTGGTTGATGTCGATTCTACCCTCTTCAATGGGTGGTGCCTTGATGTGTACATGAGTGCAATCTATGGAACCCAGTACCTCAAGGTAATGCGCTACATGGTAGAAGAGTCACATACTGCTGTCCCTCTCCTCAGGGGTGTGGGTAAAATAAATGTGCTCACTGGCATGTGGTAGCATGGCATACAGGAACTGGTTGAGTACCCTGGAAGCAGATGCCTGTGAGACCCCCATCATGTCCCCAGTTGGTCTTTGGAAAATACCTGCAGCTAGTATCCTAAGGGCTACACATACCTTTGTTTCCAATGGGATGGGTTCTCCTCTGTTGGCTCTGGATCTGAGTTGAAGTCAGCAGAGCTCAGTCAGTTGTTGCAGTATGTCCTTGCCCACCCTGTAGTACTCTACAATCTCCAGCTTAAGTAGCTCCGGTAGGTTACCCTGGGCCTGAACATTCTTCTCCTCCTCAGTCTAGGCCTATGGTCAGCATCAGCAGCAGCTGCATTGACCTCAACATCTAGCACATACATATGTAGCAGACCTGAAGCAGCCCCTAGCAGTCTCACAGTTAGAATTCCCAAGTCTGTACTTCAATGGTGCAGGGTATGGGGAAAAATTAGATTATAGGGGGTATGCAACCTTTATATTGCTCTGCTGTAGGTGTAGCCTGTGTGGTTGGCTACCTATGATGCATTCCACCTGCCAAATGCATCATTAAGGGGTTTAATGGCTCTACTTTAAGTGAAAAAAGCATCAACAGTAATTAATATACCATTGGCTTTCCAAGCCAATTTTTTTTGACAGCTTTCCTTGCTGAGCACTGCAGCACATTATTCAAGCCCATGCCACAAAAATAAACAAAACTTGGCAATCAGTAGACACACCCCCATGGAAGGTTATAGTCAGCATGGCAGTGTGCTGCAGAAAAATGAGCAAACATGATAAAATATACGCCTCAGAGGTAAACACAGGCTGGCAGTCAGTGTACATGTCCCCCTGCTCAGCTCAGTGGCACGCTGTGCAAACAGGCACCGCTGAGCTCCAGTGAGCTTAAAAGTTTGCAGACTCACCCCTTTTTGATGTCAGCTACCTCTTCTGTGGACACCAACATGGTTCTGTGCCTTCACGGATGGGATCTGTGAACACAGATACCCATTTCTGCTGTTCAGTAATCCCAGCTAAATTTGCATACAGATCCATGTACAGTACCTGGAAACTACATGGTTTTAGGCCCTGCCACATTAGCAACCACAGCAGTCTAACACTGCACATGCTCCACAGAGGGTCCTATAATGCATTAATGTTACATACTCACAAGATCTGTTTTTTACAATATTTTTATATACTTTTTCCCATAACAACATGCTTGTGCACTGCGGCAGTCCATACAAACCTACCCAGGGTATTAAAAAAAATTATTTTACATTATTTTCCATATGGTTTGGGATACACGGAGATTAGTTTTGCACATATCTGTGTCCCCTATGCTATTTCTGCCACTGTCAGTACACTTTTACAGCCCCTTGTGTCATTTTTGCATCCTCTATGCAGAATTTTTCCATGTACATTACGGACACCAACACGTGGTCTGCACAACTGCCTATCTGCTTACTGGATCACTCTACCAGTCTCATTTGCATGCATTTCATGTGCTTATTGATTTGCATGCCATGGACACTTCCATGTTTGTACACTCATGCATGCCCCTCAGCTCTGTTTACTGGATCGCACATCTGCTTACTTCAATCTAAGTACCGTGCCACTATGCCTACATGGCAAATAAGTCCAAGTAGGCTTTATTAAATTCCCCCCAATGTGTTCTGATGCCAGTTTCTTTATAAGCTGCACTCATGCATAACTGATCACACATGATAATTGTGCTTCCACCATAATCTGGAAATCTTACTATGTGGCCCAGTTACTTTCCAGGGAAATATCTTCCAGATCCAGAGAAGTCTTCCTACTACTGTACTCTTCATCAGAACCATCATCAAATACAATACTCCCCTTGATATGTACAAGTCCGAGCATATCATTCAAGTGGAAATGTCCCAAAGATTTCTAAGATTTCTAGCAAAGAAAACTGAAGGTGTTAATTCCTTCAACTATCTTGACAGATTCACATGAGTCTTCTTATACTCAATATTTTATTGACTTCTCCAAGGTGACTTGTAGCTCATTTTTGAGCAGTGAAGGACCCAGTCCTCTTTGTCCTCCTGTTGCTTTACTAACCAGTAGTTCTGAAAACACTCACACTAGGCATCTAAATTTACAACGACAAATAAACAAGACTCACTGGAAGGATAGTTTTATAACTTAAAGATCTTCATTAAATTATCATGTATGACATAGGCAATCATACATTTATATAAATGAAAACAAACCATGTTGACAGAATTTTAGTTGCAAACATTATACATCACAAACCAAGCTGATATAATTGCAGTTGCAAATATTATGCAATATTTATAATCTATCCACTCATTGTCAGCCAAACATTACATAGCTCATTCAAATCTTACCTTCTTTTAAACCTCATTATTCTCCTGTATGTACTGTTCCCACAAGTCCCTGATTCTTAAGCTACTGTAAACTGGGAGGAGACAGGTTGCTATTCTACTTTCACTGAGCTATAAGGCTCACTCGCCTACTCCAAAGTAAATTAAACTGTTTAGATTAACTTAAGCAACTCTTTAAAACAAGGCACTTGGACTTCTATTTTCTGACGACAACTTTTATAGTAAAATATGTGTGAAGAAGCAACAGATAAAGCAGATTTATTGAAGGAAAATTCACCTTCACTTGCAGTTTAACTGCATTACAAGGTATCTTTTCTTCCTATGTATTTAAAAAATTGAAGGAAATAACTGGAGTGGCTTTCTTGAGGAGTGACCTACCTGTGGGTGTCGCTCAAATAGGGTTGTTTCATGAGTATGGCGTGGGTGGGATTTAAGGGGCACCAGAGAAGTACTTTGTCTAGGGTGCCATTTCACATAAGGATGGCCCTGATTTAGCTGATGTAGCAGTTTTTATTAAGTTGCCACTCAAACTGTTACTAAAACAGTCTGGGTAGTATTACAGAAAAATGCTTTCATCAGACACATGTCTTTGTGTTACCAAACATATTTGGGTAACACAGTAGACAACCATCTGTTTTGTGTAGGCATCCTTACTTTTCTTTGTAATTTTTGAAAAGAAGGCATTTATTTTCAGTTATATGAAATGTGCCATGGTCAGTGAGTTTGTTTTCAGAATTTAATCAATATCTGTGTATCTCACTATGACAAACTAATATAGGTTCATAGGTTCATAGGTGTTTACTAGGCTAACAACTACAAGAGCCTTTTTAAGCCTAGCCATGCATCACAAAATCTCTGATAAGTTCACTTTATAAGTGTAAGCAGGGGCTTGTGAAGTGAAACATTTACAAGCAGAGTCCTGGAAGATGAACCATTTACAGGCTGCCTGTGTCCATTAGAGACATAGGTGCCAAACCAGGGATGAATTTCCCATTTCCCATCCAACTGACCAAGTTACACTTGAATTGGGTTAGGGAGGAACTCTGCCTCACATGGATGGGGAGCCTATTCCAGAGAATGGGTAGTCTCTGGGATAAATGCACATCTCTCCAGCATTTCCTATTTATATCACAGGCAATGTTTAAGTCTTTAGAATGGGTAATGCTGGTGCTGTTTGTTTTGCAGATATGCCAGGCTGTAGGAGACAAAGTACAGGGAAAGGCCCTTGAGGTGGTCTGCATAGGACATGTTACTTATGCTCTGTATTTTTTTAGTGAGGAACCTCTGCAGACATTCTAATTGTTGGAAATGCCTGGTTAGGTACATACCAAAGGGGTTATTGTACTCATGAATAGGTCTGATGAATGCTGAATACAATGGAGCAATGACTTCCTTGGAACTAGATGCCATACCTTTGTTTATAAGTTGCACAACATAGAATGATTACCTCACTACCATAGACATGTGATGGTCAAAGGCTAGATTACTGTCTATATGTGTCCTCAAGTCCGTGATTACTGGGTCAGCCTTTATGGTTGCCAGGGGTGGATGACTTCCCGAACGGCACTATTATGTATTTCTTGGCATTTAGTTTTAGTTAGTCCATGGCTGTGACACCAGTTGTATGTCTGTGTCAGCCCTTCCTGGAGAACATTTGTGTCAGTGGGTGATTCAATGACAGCCCTTAATTTGCAATCATCAGCAAATGCAGACAGCCAGAGGACATTGACATTAGCATTGACTTCAGAGAAGTAAATGCTAAAAAGGAACTGTCCCAGGACCAATACTCAAGAGACTGCCCTTGTGATTGGCTTCTTTGTAGAGGTGGACTCCCCAATTCTAACTTCCCGGGCCCTGTCTGTGAGCCAGCTGGCTATCCACTATGTGGCATAAGGGTTTGTACCTAACCTCTTAAGTTTGTCAACAATGCCTGAGTTGGGTATTGGGCCGAATGCCATGGCCAAGTCAAGATAGGCAGTATAAACCATTTTGCCCTCATCCATTGTTTTGGTGACCTTCTCAAAGAAGTCCAACAAGTTGAGTAGGCATGACCTGTTCTTGATGAAATGAAATTGGGTTGGATTCATTGCTCTAAAGTTTCTTATGTCAGTATTGATTATTTTCATGATTATTCTTTTCATGGCTTTACATATGAGAATAGTGAGACTTAAGGATCTGTAGTTTCCAGGGTCTGTAGATGGCATGCTTTTGTGCAGAGGGATGACTGTTGCTACTCTCCATTCAAGAGGCATGAAGACTGTTTGTAGCTACAGTTAAATAGCAATTCCTGAGGGCCTGATAGATCATGTTTCATGCTATTTAGAAGGCATCCTGGGATATTGTCTTGGCCCATTGATGCAATGTTCTTGGCCTTAAGACCGACCACTAAGGATCTGTTCTCTAGTGATAACAGGGGGAGTTATGTTTGATGAAATTTCCTGAGAGAAGGTTGATTGGGAGAAAGGGGTAAAGTTGGAGCTGAATTTGTTGCCCTGTGGGTTTGCTGTATCTTCTGGCTCAATATAGTTGGTCCCATTTATAATGAGCTCTGCACACAATTTTGTATTGCCTTTTAGGTTGTGGTCATAGCTAAAGAATGCCTTGTGGTTCTCCTTGGCCTGGGAGCCCAACTTTAACTCAAATTTGGCTTTGGTAGACTGTATTTGTTGTCTGAGTTGTTTGTTTAGTTTAATGGGAGTGCTTTTATCTTCCTGGGTGCTACACCTCCTAATTTTTGCCACAGTTTTCTTCCTCCACCATGGTGGCTTGTTTTTTTTTTAGTTCTGTAGTTCTTGCTGTTGGGTACAGCTGCATATATGCAGCTATTAGCTTGCTTGCATAGAGTTTCTGTGAACAGTTGTGCATAGACAGCAGTGTTCTTAGGGCTTATGGGAGCTTGAAATTTTGCCAGGCTATCACTTAATAGTAGGAAGTTAGCCTTAGAGTAGTTCCTGAATATTCCAGGACTAGCTGAGGTTACAGGTTTTATTTTTACTTCCAGAGGAGACCATTTTGTAATCTGACCTTACCAGAGAAGACATTACACTTGGGGGTGTGCAGCACTCTCCCATATTATTGAGGATTAAATCCAGTATGGTTGCACCCCTGGTTTGTGTATTGATAATCAGGTCCAGGGAGTTTGTGTTTACAAACTCCAGAAATCTCTGTGTCTGTACGATTGGTGTCATATATGATTCTCAGTTAATAGCAGGGTAATTAAAGTTGTCTATGAATATGGTATTGGTTTAGACGGTGAGTGTTCCAATAAGTTTGAATACATGTTATGGGTTTCCTGGGTTAAAAAGGAGGACCTATAGCTTGCAAGGAAGTGGTATTAGATTTTGCCTATGGTGATCTGAACATGGAGATGCAACTGTATTGTCATGTTTGACCAGTCTTGAGGTATATTTATTTTTAATGTAAATCAAGACACCTCCACCTTTAGTCCCTGGCTGTGTAGTGGCTTGTCTAAATATGTGGAAGGCATTATAACCTTACAGTGTCGATGTGCTCTCCGAGGCTTTAAACTATGTCTTAGTGACAGCACAGATATCAGCATTCTCTAGTGTGAAGAGAGTTTCTAGGGTGTGGAGTTTTTTGTTTAGACTTCTAGCACTGAGCAGTATCACCTTTAGATTTTCTTGGTATTGATTTGCTATGTCAGAAGTACTTTCAGTTTGGCACTGCCTAAAAAAGGCACTATGGGGATGACAATGTTTTAGCTAATATTAGAAAGCTTAGAGGGGAGTGGTGCAGATCAACCCTTGCAAAGCAGCATGGTTTGCTGACCATCTCCCTTCCATGCTGACAAATATTGCACCCCCTTAAAATGACACCAGAAACTAATTCAATTATTAGAGTCAGTCATCTTTTGTTGATATTGTGGCATTATCCATGGAGGAGGTAAAATGCTGCTCATTGCTAGGTTCATATCAGCCTGGGACACATATTCCAACAGCTCTATGATGTCACTCTTCATATAGTCTAAGGAGATATTTCTAAGGTCAATTACATACACATGGACTATGACTGAGTCATAATGGTACTTGTGGTCCAATGACTTGAGTGAGTTTGTAATGCGGAAGATCCTGGCCCATGAGAAGCAACTGACTGTAACTGTCACCTTACTCACCCTGGTATGTGGGACATCAATGTGTTTCACAATGGAGTCTTCAATGACCAGAATGTTGGATTGTGTGGTGTTTTGCCTTATGGGCTTAGAAGTAGAGGCTCCATGAGATGTAGCTTTATGTGCTGATGTGGATGTTGTTTCAAAAAAGTGCATTAGAGGCTGGCGAAGGTAATTGTTATGTGTAGTTGTGTAAGTGCCTCAGCATATGTGGGTCTATGTGTCTGCTTTGAATTCTGCTTTATGGGTGCAGTATGAGTACTACTGACAACCTTATTGACTTTAGGAGTGCTTTTTTCCTGAGAGCTTTGCCTCCAGTGACATTGCGTAAATACATCTCGCACATACCATGTCAGTTTGTTTGAGAATTAACTTGTCAGTAAACATGAGGCAATTTCAGGATGCCCATATCAACCAAGCTGGTAACTGAGATAGTGCAAAAGTTAATATCCATGCCAACAGACCTTTTATATTGATTACTTTATATTCTCAGTCCAACTGTCTAATGTCTAGAGTGTCCAGTTTGCAACTCTAGGGGCAGTGCTTGCCACTACAAACTAGTTGTCCTGTGTGCAGCTAGGTAATAGTGAAATTTCAATGGTGCTTTTACAGGAAAAATTTAACTCAAAGTGTCTGTGGCTATACAGGACACTGCCAAACACTTGAGAGGAAACTAAAGAATAAGCAGAGCCTGATGATTTATGGATGAAGAATTCAGGCAGACATTTTGAAGTTAGAAGAAAATCAAGCAGTACTTACTGAAAAGAAAGAATTAGCTTGTCAAAAAGAAGGGAGACACCTGAATGGCAATTATTTGATTACTACTAGTGTTAGTCTCATCAAAGCTTTACTCTGCTCAGATACACTGCTCCTTTGTTTCTTCTCTCACCAGAAACAAAACAGTAGCACCAATACCAAGGTGAGAAGTAGGCCACAACCTGTTTGGTGATACACAGTCTTCTCCCAAATGATGTAAGGAACTGTAGGTGTGTTGCAGCTTTTTCCTGGTAGATGCCTTGAATAGCAACCAGACCAACCAGGAAGATCAAGCACAGACACTCACTTCACAACCAAAAGCAATCAGGAATCTATACACTCTTCTCCTTTTCTCAACAGGAGCATAATATAAGCATACATTGCAAGCTGGCACCTATGAAACAGTTATTAGGCTTTCCGGTGACCATCAGTCCCCAGGAAATAATTTCTTTATGCTCCTTGTCTCACCAGGAGCAAAATAGAAGCACTAATTCCAAGATGACTACTGACAAGCAGAATGTGGGCTCTGCAATAATTGATGGTCCTGCAGTAGATGCTGCAGATTTTAAAAGAAATATGTAAAAATGTGCTAATATCCTAAGAGCTGCAGTGTGCACTAAGCAATTAGATATGAAAAAAGAGGTAACTTAAGCTTTGGCTATCTAAGTGGAGGTCCACTAATTTTAAAAGAGCAAGATAGATTGGAAGGGGTAGTCACTTTGTGTGCTGGTTCTAGAGAATATAGTGGGATGGCCAATAAATTTAAATAGCTTAAGGGGACTGATTTCACAAAGTAATAATTCTGTGCTTACTCACAATATCCAATGAAAGATGAGACAGGAGACACAGCTGTTGTCTCTTTCCTAGTTTAAATATGCAGTTAAAAGCAGACTGCAAGAAAAACACAATGTAAATAAACTAAATCATAATATGCAAAATAGAAGAAGGCAATAAAGAAATACAAAATATAAGAAAGCTAAAACAAACTAACCTTTCCTTCCCAGCAAGTTGGAGGTAAATACAAAAAAAATGCAGAAAGAACTTCATGGTGAATAGGCCCCGATGAACATATTAACTTTCATAGGCATTCTGTACCATTGCTCTTTTTTGTGAAATCTGAGAGAAAAGACTTTTGGTCATAAGACTGTTCTGATATTATATGTTTTATTAAATGCATACCCATTTATCAAAACCAACCTGACTGATATTTACTTGATAAGCACTATCTCTTGCTTGACTAGAAATTAACTCTGCCACAGGCATTTTGTATGGCTAGAAGTCAAGAGACATACTTTAGACACTACTGATGCAATCACTATCTTCCTGCCTTGCTTACTTATAAGTGATACAGAAGATCATATGAAATATAAAATGTAATTGCAGAGAAAGGCTCACTGATTCTCATCTTGTAGTTATATCGCATAGACTGCAATGCACTTTATTATGCAAAGTCAGATATTATATTTGAGGAGAATATTACTCACCCTGCATTCTATTCTGTTTGTGTACTGAGTGCAATATTATAGGTTTTAGGCAGCAAGGACTCATCTGCTGCAATATGGTACAACAATAAGAGACAGTGACGACATACCTGATGGATATAATGTATAAAGCTTCCTCTTTTTGTGCTGTTCTAGACAGGATCACTAAAGTCTTAGCTTTGGTCCGTGGTGTTAATTCTCCCATCTAGGCCAGGTGTGAATAAATAAGCAACATCCCCCCCACCACACACAAACACACACACACACACACACACACACACACACACACACACACACACACACACACACACACACACACACACAGTTTTAATCTCTGGAAATCTGAAGAAGCTTCCCTCTTGGAAATAAAAATGTGGCTAGGACTTCCAAATGACTTATTTCCTCCCTGAATCATATTCGATCTCTGGATGGTGGAGTTGCAACAAATGTGGACATTTCTTTCCTCATCTCCTTCAATGGCAACAACAGTGGACCTACAATTAAATAAAACTAATTCCTGATAATGTTAAGGACATTTTTTAACTCTGGTGTCTGTACATATATTAAAGTCATTTCTATTCAATGTATTTTTCTGCTTGTAAATAAAATGCTTAATGAAAAGGGGATCACAGGAGTGCAGCAACCACACCAATCAGTCTCTGTATTCTAATAAGAGAGTTTCATCTCCTCCAATGCGAAGTATATTTTTCCAAACAATCGTATTTCCCATCCCATCAACCAGTTATGCTGGGTAACCACTGCAAACTAAGAGTTTTATTATTTGATGAAGTCTTTTTAAAGCACTCATAAAGAAACTTAATAATTTAAACCTACAGCTCTGTGCATGTTTATTTTTGTTGTTTTTTTACTTTATTAATAGTGATCACGAATACCATAGTATTTATGTTGAAGCTAGAAATGTAGTTTACAGGTCAGTTGGATTACAGTCATGTACCACTAAGGATTATAAAGCCTTATAGACTCACTTATGGGTTATATTTTCACAACAGGTATTTGGATTTGTTTTCCAATACTCATACTGCAGTGTAGCATAACAGAGTGGTGCTGCACCCCTGAGTGTGTTGTTCTTTAGATGAGATGTAAAACTGAGGTCCCATCTGCCTGAGTTTATGGTAGCTCAGGTGGATGGAAAAGATCCTGTGGCATTCATCCAAAACAGTAGGTGATGATGTTCTTCATGTTTCACTGTTGCAGTCATCACATTTGGGTTATCCTACTAGGGGTAGCCCTCAGTCGGCCCGAATACCAGAGGCTTAGTATTTTTGCATCAGTTGCTGTCACTCCAGGACTGACATCAGGTCATCAGTGGTATAAGATCAGGCAGCTGACACCATTACATCAGTCTTTCTTGCCAAGGAGCCCAAAGCAGAAGCAGTTCGCACAACTGCCGGTCGGCTGCTGCCTGAGTTTTTCATTTCCGAATTGAAATTGAAGTCTTCTAAAGCTAAGTACCCCATTGGAGATCCTTTTTACTTGCTCTAACCGATGTCAGAAAAAGTTAACAATTGTCTCACCTGTGGAAAGCAAATAGCACACCAAGACTTTCATTCTTAATGCGTCACCTGTTTAGGCCCAGATCACGATGTCCCCCGCTGTCGCTTTTGTGCTTTGTTCAACACCATTACTATAGATCGTCGGGCCCTTATTGTAGCTAGATATTTTCGCTCTCAGTCCTCAAATTCCGATATGGCTTTGGTAAATCATCCGACTACCGATCTTCTGAAAAATGTAAGGATAAAGACAGAGACAGACGGCACAGGCCCAAAACTGCAGACAATGCTTCCGTTAAGCTAGTTGTCAGTTGTTCGGTCCTCAGTGAGGTGCTCTTGCAGCCCCTGATGCCTACTTCTGTGGATTCAAAGGCTGCTACCAAGACCCTTTCAGAGTCCAGTATGCTGCTAGACTCTTCTTCGACTAAGGATCCTGTGGATGTCTCTACCTTAGATGGGTATGGAGCCGCTGAGCAGGGACTGGCTTCTGAGGAAGTACTTCGCCCTACCAATACTCGACACAGACCGACTACTTATTTTGTGTCTTCAGTTCTTTCTAAGACAACCAAGTTTCTAAGGCCCAGGGTATGAACCACACCCAAATAAACAACGACATAAGCTCAGGCACCTGCTTCCTTGCCTCAGTCTCAAATGCTTAAAATGGTGGAAGACCTTATTAGGGGAAGCCAGGCTAACCCTTCCAAAAGAAAAAAAAGCCTTGTCCCCAGTAGTTTTATCTGAACAGGAGTCCAATGACTCTGAAGCATCTAAATATAAAGATATGCAACCCCTCTCTGCTTATGAGGATTCTGATGCAGAGGAATCCATTCCTTTTGCTTCCCCACCTGAGGATTTTTAATTTGGGGAAACCCTACATACTTTAAGGGAGCATTTCCAATGGGAATATCAGGACTATCCTCAGTCAAAAAAAGAGACTCAGGGAATTCTTAGCTCTACCACAGCACAGACCTTTGGCCATTCCTCCTGTCCTGGATGTTGTGGATGTTGTTTTTATGGAATCAAGTCTGACTCTTGATACCCTTCCTCCTGCTCCCAGGAAACCTAACAGGTATTACAGAGTCCCTGAATCTCACAAATTTCTTTTCAAAAATCCTTCTGCTGACCATGAGGTCATCTCTCAATGACCTAAAGGAATCAAAGCAACTTCAGCTAAGAATCCCACACCCTCAGATAGGGATTCCCGAGCGTTAGACAGATGAGGTAAAAAAGTATACACCTCAGCTACTCTTGCTATTAGAGCATTAAATTATCAGTTCCACATGCTGAAATATCAGCAACATACCATGGAACTCCTCAAACAAAAAATATCTTCTTTTCCTGCTTCTGCAGAAAACAAAGAATTGTAAGAGTTAATGCATTCTGCAGGTCAAGTAACTAAGCACACCTTGCAATGTGGTTTTGATGCCCTAGAAGCATCTTGCATTACAGCAGTCACTGGTTCAGTCCTTAGAATGCATGCTTGACTTAAGGAACAGACCTTGCCAGACCATGTCACATCCAAATTATTGGATGCACTCTTGAACAAAGACAACTTATTTGACACCAAGGCAGAAGGGGTCTTAAAAAAGATGGAAGAAAAAACTAAATCTATGCAGACAGTTAAAGACTTCTTACAGATCCAGCCAACAAGGTTCAGTAGGCATTGCCCCTCCAAGCACTGGTCCTTTCCTGCCCCCTCCAGGCCAGTTCAGCCCAGACCCAGGTGAAGCAGACCCCCCCCCAGATAACAGCCCCAGGGAATGCAGAGATCTAAGCAATGGAGTTCCTCCTCTTCAAAAACAGGGAATGCAAAGCCACCCCTTATGGTAAGAACTCATAATGACTTTACACTTCCACCCCTTACCTCTGTCCACCTGCTTGTGCCCCTAGGAAGGAAACTCTCCTTCCATGCAAGCAACTGGGCCACCATTACCAACGACCGATGGATCCTCAACATAGTGTCCCAGGGATACAAGTTTTATTTCCACACTCTGCCAACCCCAAAAGGGTTCCCAGATCTTCCTCCAAACCAGTGGGAAGAGGCCAAAAATCAAGTCCTTTCTCTGCTCTCCATGAGGGCAATACAGCATGTTCCTGCAGAACAGATAGGCCAAGGTTTCTAATGCAGACTCTTCCTGGTACCCAGAAAAGAGGGCACATGGCACCCCATCCTCGATCTATCCATTCTAAACACCTTTCTGGGGATACCAAAATTCAAAATGCTCACCCTCCAGCAGCTTCTACCAATGCTTTCCAAGGATGCTTGATCAGCCACACTAGACCTAAAAGAGGCCTATCTACACATCGCAATCAGGGAATCATGCAGGAAATACCTACATTTCAAGGCAGGATCTATGCACGTTCAATTCTCTGAACTTACCTTTGGCTTATCCACTGCTCCCAGAGTTTTCACAAAATGTCTGGCTCCCACCATTGCTTTTTGCAGGCAAAGAAATATTCAAATTTACCCATACTTAGACGACTGCCTGGTTCGGGCAGACAGTCAGGAAAAGCTGATACAGCACCTGACTTTTATAAAGGACCTACTGACCTCCCTGGGGTATACTATCAATGAAAAGAAATCAAAACTAGTCTCCACCCAAAAAAATTGTATTTCAGGGAGCAAGTCTGGACCAGCATCCCAGATGACATTCCTTACTCCAGAAAAACAAGCCTACCTGACAGGCTATTTCTCTCAACTAGCCACCAGAACCCAGTTATCCACCAAGAAAATCCTGCAAGCTCTAGGGTTCATGGCCTCCTGCATTCTACTCATTCCATATGTCAGACTGCATATGACAAAACTACAATGGTACCTAAAAAGCCTTTGGTGTCAACACTCTCAAGACCTGGAAACTCTCATACAAATGATACCTTGTCTAAGGAAAGATTTTCTTTGGTGGGCAGCAGCATGCAACCACAACAAGGGACTTCCCTTCTCACAACCCCATGCCACCCAGACCCTCACCATAGATGCATCAGACTATGCCTGGGGTGCACATCTGGACAGCAGGTGCATTCAGGGCCATTGAAGCCCAAATCAAATACATCTGCACATCAACCAAAAAGAGATGCTAGCTGTTCAGCACGCCCTGATGGATTTCAGACCCCTACTCTCCCTGGGGCCTCTACTGATCAAAACAGACAACACCACAGTGATGTGGTATATTAACAAGCAGGGAGGGACTCACTCTTATCCTCTCTGCAGGCTCACCATGACCCTTTGGCACATGGCCTCAGCCATGCAACTACACCTGCTAGCACAATTCCTGCCAGGTTCTCTAAACTCTCTGGCAGACAACTTAAGCAGAAACCTGCTAGACCCACATGGGTGGTAGCTAAACAACAGAACCTTCACCCTTGTAACCCAGAAATGGGGCATCCCGAAGGTTGACCTCTTTGCCTCCCACTCCAATCATCAGCCCAGCAAATTCTGCACCAGGGAACCTCACAGCAAGGCCTGGAAAGTGGATGCTCTATCCTTCCAGTGGATAAACCTCTTGGTCTATGCATTTCCTCCTCTACCACTCATTTCAAGTGTACTGCTCAAAATAAGGGAGGAAAAACCAAGGGCAATCCTGATTGCCCCAGTCTGGCCATGCCAGCACTGGTACCCACTGCTGTGCAGCCTGTCACCCCTGCCACCATGGCACCTAACTTAGATCCCAACACTCCTGACCTAGACAAATGTAGAATTCATGCATCCCCAATTGCAGACCCTCAGCCTGGCAGCCTGTCTTATTCCCTGACCTCTCCTCAAGCTGCCAGCCTAAGCAAACAAGTCCTAGATATTATATGTGAGGCCAGATGCCCTAGTACTAGAAAATCCTATGCTAACAAGTGGAAAAGGTTTTGCACCTGGATCCAGGCTAAGGGAGCCAGAATGGCACTGCCCTTCCTACCTCTCATCCTGTATTACCTGGCAGACATACTACACAGGAGTCTATCCTTCTCTTCTATTACAATTCATGCCTCTGCCATCTCTGCTCATTACAGCACAGAACCACCTCTCTTCTCACACCCTCTCATCAAACAGTTCCTAAGAGGGGCTAACAACTTAAGGCCACCCAGAAGAGCTCCTACCCCAGCTTTGGACCTTAACTTTGTGTTGGAAAAGCTCACCCTGCCCCATTTGAACCTGCAGCTTCAGCAGAGTTAAAATTTCTCTCTTAGAAGACAACCTTGCTTCTGGCCATCACTTCAGCTAGAAGAGTATCAGAGCTACAAGCACTCATGGCTGTAGAGCCCTTCATCATTTTCCATGCTGACAGGGTCTCCCTCAGGACTAACCCATCCTTCATGCCTAAAGTGGTGTCCAGTGTGGCTCTCAACCAATCCATTCATTTGCCTATCTTTTTCCCTAACCCACAAAACAAGGGGGAAAGTATTCTGCACTCTCTAGATGTGCACAGACAGCTCAGATTCTATCTGGACAGGACTAAATGTTTTAGAAAAACTGATCAATTGCTAGTCAGCTTCACAACAGGGGCAAGGCCATATCCAAACAGTCTCCAAATGGATAGTACACCGCATCCATTTTTGCTACAAACAGCACAGAAAACCACCCCCAAAAGGGGTCAGGACACATTCTACCAGGGCAACCTCCACCTCTGCAGCTTTTCTCAGAGAGGTCCCTACCAGGGACATCCTGGAGGCTGCAACATGGACATCTGTTCATACCTTCACCAAGCATTACCACCTGCCTATCTTCTTCAAATCCAGGGCAGGTTTTGCCACTGCAGTCTTGCAGGGCATCCTAGCCAGCCCTCAGTCTTCTTGACTGCCTCCCCCTTTTCTTCAGCTTTGAGAATCAACCCAAATGTGATGACTGCAACAGTGAAACATGAAGAACATAGTACAGTTGTGTACACTTACCATAAATGTAGATGTTCGAGTGTATTCACTGTTGCAGTCCTGATTTCCCTCTGTCCATCCCCCTTGTCTCTCTCTCTTCCTCTCTCCTTACAGGGAAATGTTGGTATTTACCTTCTACTGGTGGTGTTCTTCCACCATAACCTAGCTCCCTATTGGGGGCTCCTGACAGGGCAAGAAAAACTGATGTAATGGGGTCAGCTGCCTGATCTTATACCACTGATAACCTGACATCAGTCCTGGAGTGACAGCAACTGATGCAGAAATACTAAGCCTCTGGTATTCAGGCCGACTGAGGACTACTCCTGGCAGGATAACCCAAATGGGATGACTGCAACAGTGAATACACTTGAACATCTATATTTATGGTAAGTGTACACAACTGTACTTTGTCTGGTGCCCTGGCCAAATATCCCTTGTCAGTATGAATATCACCTTTTTTCTACCCTGCAAAGAAAACAGTGGCCTACTGGTATCAACATGGTTAACAAAGTGTAAGTTACAAAAAGGAAAAAAAAGTTTAGTAAAGAAAATGGTTCCTGCCTTATGCTTTTATAAAAGGTATATCAGTTATCACATATGACAGAGTGCTATACAAAATATAAGAGAAAAAAAAAAAACAAATACAGATAAGATTGTGCTAAAAACTTAATCTGGGTAAAAAAAAAACAAAGCTATTGAGCACTGGACTTTATTATTTATTTATTTTTATTTGATATTTGTGTACCAGGATAATCCAACTGGGTCAGAAAAACCCTTTTTAGTGGAGGCCCAGGGAGGAAAAGCTCCAAGTGCAGACATACATAAAATAGAAACATAGCACACATACATACATTACAGTTTCATAGTAAAAAAGTAATAAGTGTTCAAAATTCCTGTGACACAGAATAAGTAGAATATCACATCACTTGAAATATAGCATGCATATATTACAATTCCACAAGTAAAGAAGAAACACTTTTTGCAAGGTTGTTTAAGGTTTCTTAAGTGATGATTGTTAGCAGAGATGGGGAGAGTTTATGAAAAGGGAATAGGAAAGACATGCTTTTTAAGAAAATAAATTATTAGTATTGATTAAGATGAGTTCCTCAGATCGAGTTGTAGAGGATTAAGCGGTTGAGGGAGCAGGGCATAAAAGATATAAAAGATGTACTGCCAAATGTGATAAGTATAAATAAGTATAATAAGTCTTACATTTATTTAGCTGAGTATCCTTGGTCAAATTAAAGGGTTTTACTGTCATTTTAAAATAAAGTAAGATATGGTCTTCATAACCATGCTCCAGGAGTATCAAGATTCACCATAAAAGCTACAAGAAGCTACAGGCTAGGTGATCACTGCACTTAGCTTGTGTGATACTAAACCAGCAATTCTTCTAGGAAGGAAGGAAGGACCCAAAACATTTAGCATCAAGAACATGTGAACTGATAGCTTAACAGTGTACAAAAACACATCGGTAGCCATTTCCAACCCTGATATTTTGGAGTAATGTTGTGGTAATGTGAATTACTAGTATGTAATCATGTCAATGATTTCTATAACAGTTTCAAATGAAGTTTGAGTCACTTACACCAGCAAGGAGTATGGTAACAGTCACTATGTAAAGAATACAAGGCATGAGGATGTGTATGAAGGTCCTCAGACCACTAATAGAGTATAATGCACTCTTTTGGTATGTACCAAAACAGACACCTGCAGCAGCTGGGGAGACCTCAGTGGTTTCTCACTAAGAAAATATAGGGACTCCAAACCATGACCTACATGTTCAGGCTGAAAGCCTTGTCATTTTACTATGTATCTTACAGACTGCTGAGAGATGACTTGCGCCTAGCCTATAGGGCAATCTCCAACTCTGTCCTAATGGAAATGCTGCACATCCACAGGTCAACTGGCACAAGAGTCACTCGCTCTAGGGATCTCCACCTAGTTTGTGATATTAACAGAACATGCTGGAGAGACGGATATGTCTCCCAGAGACTAAAGCTTCTCTGGAACAGACTTCCTATTCATGTAAAGCAGAGATCCTCACTGATCCTATTCACACACAACCTAGATAATTGGATGGGAGACCAGAAATTCACTCCTGGGGTGGTACTCATGTCTCTCATGGATGGGGGTAGCTGGTGTTGAGCACAGACTCACTTTGTTCATAAATGTGTTCTGCAAACTACCCAAAAAGAACAAATGGGAATACTTGGGATTAACATGGTTAGGCATGTAAAGGGTCTAGGACTGCTAGCTTAGTAACCTCCTATGAACGTATAAACCACAAATGTAATCATGTGCTTAAGGTGTCTGGTATTGTGCAGATGATTGCAAGGTTTTGACTATGGCTGAAAATTGATTTCAGAATAATTAGGAAACATTTACCAAGAAAGTAGATGTAATACTTAAGTTGTACCAGTACAATGTCATTTAATACCTGTGGAGGGAACTCTGACCAAATGGCAGCAGTGTTGGTGGCAAAAAAAAAAATAATAAAACAAACAAGCAGTTTCTCTGACTGTGATGAGTGAAAGGTTCTTCATTTGGATAGGACATGATTGTCATGTGAAACAGCATGACTGATAGTTTGATATTGAGATCTCTCTGGATTGAAAATCCACCTTTTTGTGGCTATCTTCCAAAAAGAAATTAACATTTTTGCTCAATCAGATTAAGTCTGTTATTCCAAATGCCAAAAATACCTCTAATGGTGCTCCAACCATCACAAAACCTACCAGGAAAATGGAGCTATAATTCATGAAATGACTCACATTACTTAAGGGGGAAAGGACATAATGAATTGGGTGAGCTTGTCTAGAACATAAAGTCATCATAACCTATTATACACAATAGCTATTCAGTATGTTTTTTCAGCAATGATTGACTACAAAAACTGTTGGAGTGCAGGACATAATTAAAAAGAATATATTTTACTCATATTTCTGCATTCCATACACTCAAGGTCAAAGTCAGCAGTGCAAAGAGACCTCAGGGCAAAACAGTCCAAGTAGTGGTCTGGCAATAAGATTATTTTTATCACTAAGCCAGAGCTAAGTACACCCAACTGGAATAACAAATCCAAAATATATCCTAATCAGTGAATCACAAAGGTAATGGCCTGAACAAATCCAAATCCCTTTATAATATACAATATTTTTATTTAGACCTACTTGATTCATAGTTAACCCAGATCATGACAAACTTAAATAGCTTGATACAGAATTCACAATGCAAATATTTTCTAAAGCGCAAGAATACTGTAGCATCTTCAATACATTGCTGCATAAAACAAGCTTTCAAGACATATACGTATATATGGACTGCCTACATTATAGTTGTAGAAAATGATGGAATTCATAAGGCAGCTTTTATTGTCAACACTGAAAATCACTTTTGCAATTGCATTTAGTAGATTAGCTGTTTCTTCTCATTACTTTCTAAATCTAATGTCAATGATATTAGCAACACACAATGGTGAAGAAGTAGTAGTTTTCATCTGTCATTGAATCCTGTCATTAACTCTTTCCAAAATATGTGAAAAGTAGGGGCATGACCAAGATGGCTAAATGAGAGCAGCAACTGATAAAATCTCTGTGACTAAAATATTGTATCTGACAGAAAATATCATCAAAAATAGAATTTGGATATAATTGATAGCTAATTGTATTCAATAATAGTCGGACAAAAGTTTTATAGCTTTGGGTTCTTCAAAAGCTGTAATTTTCCTGTCAGAATTTCAACTGCTTGGTTAAGAGAAGAGAGCTCAGCGAGTCACTCAAAAAATGGTACTCGGAATTATTCTGTTAAAAAACATCCAATTACTAATATCTAGTATGTAGGATGTATTACTTAAAATGGGCAAGCTGGATACCAAAACAGAAACTTTCAAAGAAGAGTTCAGAAAGAAAATGGAACATGTAAAAATTCTTAAGAAACAGCAAAGTGTACAAATCAGATATATGGAAAAAAAATAAATCTACTGTAATGCCTAAGGTCATGAAATTCATTAATGATCCCGAAGGAATGCATATATTTGTAGTAATTAAATATAATGGTAAACTCTATACACTAGCTAATTTTTACTGGATCCCTAGAATAGGTCCAAAAGTGGTTAGAGGTCACTTAAACTTATTATAAAGTCATTGGAAAGGTAGTTTAATTTTAGCAGGGGATTTTAACTGCATATCTGGTATAGAAGATAAATGTGAACAGAAGAAAGCGAAAATTCTATCCTCAGCTATAGCACAAAACAGGTAGATTAGTTATAATACTTTAGTTGATTTAATAGTAAAAGTAGAAGATGAGTCATTGTTCTTCACCCATTATACCTATGCACATGGGACACACATTATAATTGGTGGTATTTATGCCTCTAATTTACTTAATAAAGTAAACTATTTTAAAACTATTTCTTTACTCTTATCTGATCATAATGCACTTAGTATTTATATATTGATGAATATGAGGACATTTCAGATTATTTATGGATTCCCAGTATGCATGATGAAATTAAAGAATTTAAGAGTTACCTTAAGGAACACGAGAATTTTTTTATCTTTGAATGATGATGGTCAGATTAGTAAAATCATATTATGGGATTCCTTAAAAATGGATATTAAAGATAGAATGTGAATATGGTCTAGTAATAAAATGAAAGAGTGGGATAAAGAGTTGCTAGAAATACAAGATGAAATATATAAAGTGAGGTTCGAACAACAAAAAAGAAATTAGATAATACTGAAGTCATTAAAATTAATGGCAAAATAACAAACTATTTTCACCCATAAAGTGGTGATAGCTTTAGAAAAATAATTACACAGTTATACAATTACTTCAACAAATCTTCACAGATTAGCTAATAGAAGTAAGATAAAACAAAACAAAATAAATCAATAATTTCCAAAACCCTCCCACTAATGAGCTTATTTCAGACATAGAGATATTATTAATATTTTCTAAAAAATCCATGAGGATCTTAATAAAAACAAAAATAATAACCTGGTGATTACTAAATTGATAAATATTTAAAGAAAATGATACTAATAAACTTAGTGACCAAAATATCTGTGTTGAATAATCCAACTGCCCCAATAGAAGTTAAAGAAGCTTTAAAATAAGGAAAATGGAAAAGCTCCAGGGTTAGATGGTTTAAGTATGAAATTATATAGTCTGCTTCTGTTAAATATTTTAAAATTACTAAGCAATGTTTTCTGCATAATTTAGAGGGACAAAAATCATTCTTCCATCATGTAACATTTTTGTAATCTCACCTATACTTAAGCAAGGAAAGGACAATAAGTTAACATTCTCATGTAGATCTATTTAATTATCAAATATAGACTATAAAATATTTATGTCCATCTTAGCTACAAAAATAATAGATATAGTAGATTTATTAATAAAGGTCAAACAGGATTTATAGTCAATAGATTCATGTATGATAACATAAAAAGATTATTAACTATCTTAGATTTAGAAAAAGGATTGAAAAAAAATCTGCAATAATTAGCTTAGCTATTGACAGATCTTTTGATTCTGTAGATTGGAACTACTTGTTTAAAACTTTAGAAGCATTTGCATTTCCAGAACAACTAATTGGAATATTAAAAAAACTTCTATACAGACTCCAAAACATATGTTAAATTGGATCTTACATTACTCAAGGATTCAGTTTACTTGTTTAAAACTTTAGAAGCATTTGTATTTCAGGAACAACTTAGTGGAATATTAACAACTTGTATAGAGACTCCAAAACATATGTTAAATTGAGCCTTTACATTTATGAAGCATTCACTTTAAACAAAGGCATACAGCAAGATTATTCATTGTCATATCCATTGTCTCCTTACTATTATAGTGTGTTAATAGGTTCATAGGTGTGTACTAGGTGAGTTATTAAACCCTTAGCTAATAATATAAGAAAAATGGAAAATCAATGGAATATCAGTTAATAAGGATTGTCAATCTAAAATGCAGCTTTTTAGGTGATATTACACTAACTATAGGAGATGAGATTTAAATTATTTAATCGAAGAATAGATGAGGAATGTGAAAAGTTTCAAGAAGTATTGCTTCTGAAATGTAATAATAATAACACTGAAACTTTACTGTCAAATTAGTTACTAGATAGTAAATTTAAAGAAAAATATAAATATAATTGAGAAGGAAAACAACTAAAATATTTAGGAATAAAAATCTATAAACATGTGAGTAAGAATCTTAATAATAATTTTCAAAAATAATTGAAAACGTGTATCTTCTTAATAACATTTTTTTTTATTTTTGAAGATAGGTTAGTACTTATTAAAATGATTACCCAAGATGTTATATATATATATATATATATATATATATATATATATATATATATATATATATATATATAATGAGTATAAAACAAACCAAAAACCAAATATGGAAGGAGTGTTGCCACTCAATCGTGGATGTAAAATAGTCTCAATAGTCCCAACAGCTGATGCTGGCAGAAACAGTAAAATATTCTAATGCAAAACAGGTGTAGAATGGATCCTATCAGATGATGTATCAAAAAGACTCTAGCATCAAGAACAAGTTTATTATGAGCGCTTTCGCCTTCTTCAGATATTTTAAAAGATAATAAAATCAAAACACTTTATATAGCATTGCAGATTCAAATACAGCCAATAAAACATTTCTTAAAAACATGTGGTACTTAGACCAGATCCCCATTAGGCTCAAATTAACAAGCAATTGCAAAAGCAATAATCCTCTAATTAAAACTCTTGTAGTTAAAAGGCTCATGGAAACTTGACAATGGAACTAGTTCAAGCATTCAAATCTTAGTGGCCTGAGACTGTGAAAACTGCATCTCTATCAACAAGTTAATAATATAAATTGGATGAGAAAAAATGACAAAAAGGATGCATAACACATTTCACCTCACTTTCTGTCCCAAGCACTGGAGTTCAAAACATAACAAAGTCTCCCAAAGTCAGACATTAATCCCAAGTATCACATATACATAAAAGTGCAGTCAGTCATGTACAAAAACAAGAATATAACTCAATACTACCTTAATAAGCTCAACGCAAAAAACATCTGAGGCTCCCTTTCATGCATGGCGTGCCAGAAAATAAAAAATAGAAACTCGCTGTTATTAATCCCATAAGTCACAGGCAAACCACTGTGTATGGAGGAAGCATAGAATTGTATTAAAAACAGGGACATGGTCCCTTGCTGCCCTGGTCAACTCCGTTTAGAAAATGCTAAAATCAAAACAATCAATGAACTCTATAACACCATGCTGCCTATGCATCCATGCGTAAATCAGATGCTATATATACAACATAACCACAAAATAGCTTGCAAAATGCATACACAAGTATGTACAATATACTAAAGCAATGCACCCTCATGGTAAGATGTAAAAAGATGCATGAAGCATGTAGGCACAAAACATATCAAAGTCCATTGATCAGCAAAGTGCATGCAGACGTTCAATACCAGGGCAGCAGGACAAATGCCTGCGCCCAATCAATGTGGACAGCCATAATAGCAGAAAGGACGTAAAATAGTAAACACGTCTCTTGACAACTCACATTAGAGATGTACCAAACTTGCATGTATAGCAATTAACATTGCTTCATAATCTGGTCAACAATCATTGCTTACAATGAACGGTTCGTCTGATATTTTCAGAACACCGGAGACATGCACAAGTTCTAGAATGTAACTGCTGGCTAGGCCTCTCTTTTATACCTACCAGAAGCATGGATATCAGTCAAGCACTGCTTTCTGTGAGATTGTTTACACGCAGAATTGCCCTGAAACTTATATATAATGCAGATGGTAATATTGAAACATCTTCTACATATCGTACTTTTAAGAAAAGAAGCCTTTATACTCCACATCTACAGGCCAACTTGGAAGTGTTTGTTAAGGCAGTGGAAGCTCAGGTTTACACTGAGTTCAATAATTTTATGAGTAGGACGCCTAGTAGTTTAACATCAGATGAATATGATGCAATTATCAGTTTGAGGGACAACAACGATATTACAACGCTGCTTGCGGACAAGGGAGGCCCTGTAGTGGTCTTAGATAGTGAATACTATATTTCCAAAATGAACCAACTACTCAATGTCGAGTCATATGAAATAATACAATTTCAAGAGATCTATGCCATGCAAACACGTATAATGAATGCTCTCAAGGAATGCAAAGATATGCGTCTGATAGATGACAATCTCTATCAATATTTTTTGGTTGAATGTCCTCTTATTCCGACCATCAGTGGACTTCCCAAAATTCACAAGAATTTGATAACCCCAGACTTCAGACCCATTGTCTCTGGTTCAGGCTGGATAACGGAGCCTATTTCAATATATCTGGACAAAGAATTGAAGGAGTTTTTAGTAAGCTATGAGTGTGTTTTACGTGACACTGAGCAGTATATATAGCGTCTGTGACGTGATTTACGCATGGATGCATAGGCAGCATGGTGTTCCCGTAGAGTTCAAGCTTTGATTGTTTTGATTTTAGCATTTTCTAAACGGAGTTGTCCAGGGCAGCAAGGGACCATGTCCCTGTTTTTAATACAATTCTATGCTTCCTCCATACACAGTGGTTTGCCTGTGACTTATGGGATTAATAACAGCGAGTTTCTATTTTTTATTTTCTGGCACGCCATGCATGAAAGGGAGCCTCAGATGTTTTTTGAGCTTATTAAGGTAGTATTGAGTTATATTCTTGTTTTTGTACATGACTGACTGCATTTTTATGTATATGTGATACTTGGGATTAATGTCTGACTTTGGGAGACTTTGTTATGTTTTGAACTCCAGTGCTTGGGACAGAAAGTGAGGTGAAATGTGTTATGCATCCTTTTTGTCATTTTTTCTCATCCAACTATATTTTGCGTTTGTAAGTAACTTGTTGATAGAGATGCAGTTTTCACAGTCTCAGGCCACTAAGATTTGAATGCTTGAACTAGTTCCATTGTCAAGTTTCCATGAGCCTTTTAACTACAAGAGTTTTAATTAGAGGATTATTGCCTTTGCAATTGCTTGTTAATTTGACCCAAAGGGGAGGGGCGATGGCTCTGGTCTAAGTACCACATGTTTTTTAAGAAATGTTTTATTGGCTGTATTTGAATCTGCAATGCTATATAAAGTGTTTTGATTTTATTATCTTTTAAAATATCTGAAGAAGCGGTGTGGTTCACCGCGAAAGCGCTCATAATAAACTTGTTCTTGATGCTAGAGTCTTTTTGATACATCATCTGATACGGGCCTACCAGAGGATCCATTCTACACCTGTTTTGCATTAGAATATTTTACTGTTTCTGCCAGCATCAGCTGTTGGGACTATTGAGGCTATTTTACATCCACGATTGAGTGGCAACAGCTCCTTCCATATTTGTTTTTTTGGTTTGTTTTTATACTCATTTACGGTCTTTGGGTGTTTTTTGAGATACTTGACACTTTGGATCATGGAAGGAGCTTGCAATGAACAAGGGTCGCTTAATGCCATGTCGGATACAGCACATACACGTTTGAAGAATTTTTTGGAGCAAAACAACAATCCATTGTTCGTGACCGACGGTAGCATAGAAGTTATTGACTCTGAGTTCGATGCTCGAACTGAGCAAGTGATAAGAAATCTGAAAAAGGATATAGAAAATGACCTTTATAAGTTTAAAAGGTTAACAGCCCAAAGGTTCCACATGGAGGCCTGCTTGAATACGGGTGTCATACCCCGAGGCCTAAGGATCTTAAACATGCCTACCTACGGTGAAACATATCCAGCGCTATTGGCTAAGTGGCAGCAGATTAATCTGAGGGCTAGTAAAGAATACATACAATTACTCATTGATTTTTTTCATCCCATTGAAAATGATCTGAGGAGTAAAATATTGGAGTCACAGAACAAACTAATTGAGAACTATGGGGCGGATGACACAGACATATATATGCATGAACTCATGGACCGCATCTTGAGGTATGAAAAGAACCTTCTGAATAACAAGCGCAAGAAACTAGCACGTGACTCTTTTGATTTTGCAAACAACCATGTGTTTGTATGGCCAAGAAGTACATACACCACTGATCGAACAGCTGAGAATTCAACCAACAACAGAGTGAGATACAACAACCAACCTCAAGGACAACAGAGCTATAGGGGCAATTCTGTCAATCGCAATTCTAGGGATAATCACTATACATCTATGATGCCCCAGAATAGGACACAAGTAGAGACTGTGTCAACAGGCAGGCTGTCATCAGAGGTCATACCACCAGAGAATGTAGATCCTATTTTGGATAGCGTTCCACCTGGCAATATAACTTCACCTCGAGAAGTGGGCTCGGTTTACACTACACCGAATGAAGCTATGGTTGCTTTACCTGCTACCAAGACCAAACAGGATTTGGCTCCTGCATCCACCTTATCGGGAGCAGTGAGAAGAAAGATACAGCTAGACATGCAGCAGATGACGGATTTTCCGTTACCCATACGAGCGGGGAGGAAACGTTCGTTGGAGTTAGATACCATTCGGGTGACCAAGAAGAAAGACCCCCCTCATTTACAACAACAGACCACGTTACAGACACTTTGGCAACCCATTCGTTAGTCCACAATATCTCTAGTTATTCTCTGTCTTCTTCAGAGAAAAACCTACTTGAGAAAGGCCTCTCTTTTATACCTACCAGAAGCATGGATATCAGTCAAGCACTGCTTTCTGTGAGATTGTTTACACGCAGAATTGCCCTGAAACTTATATATAATGCAGATGGTAATATTGAAACATCTTCTACATATCGTACTTTTAAGAAAAGAAGCCTTTATACTCCACATCTACAGGCCAACTTGGAAGTGTTTGTTAAGGCAGTGGAAGCTCAGGTTTACATTGAGTTCAATAATTTTATGAGTAGGACGCCTAGTAATTTAACATCAGATGAATATGATGCAATTATCAGTTTGAGGGACAACAATGATATTACAATACGCGCAGCGGACAAGGGAGGCCCTGTAGTGGTCTTAGATAGTGAATACTATATTTCCAAAATGAACCAACTACTCAATGTCGAGTCATATGAAATAATACAATTTCAAGAGATCTATGCCATGCAAACACGTATAATGAATGCTCTCAAGGAATGCAAAGATATGCGTCTGATAGATGACAATCTCTATCAATATTTTTTGGTTGAATGTCCTCTTATTCCGACCATCAGTGGACTTCCCAAAATTCACAAGAATTTGATAACCCCAGACTTCAGACCCATTGTCTCTGGTTCAGGCTGGATAACGGAGCCTATTTCAATATATCTGGACAAAGAATTGAAGGAGTTTTTAGTAAGCTATGAGTGTGTTTTACATGACACTGAGCAGTTCCTGAGAAGCCTATATGTGGCAACAAATGGTTTGGCCCTAACAGATACCACATTCTTTGTCACCATGGATGTGGTTTCACTGTTCACGTGTATACCCAATCAACAAGGAATTGAGTATTTGCACTCCTTTCTCGTGAGCAGGAACTGTACGACCACAAAAGCGGATTTTCTATGCTTTTTGGTAGAACTTGTGTTAGAGAATAATGTCTTTTTGTTCAACAACAACTGCTACAGACAGATGAATGGTGTGGCGATGGGCACAAGCTGTGCCAACAGCTACGTCAATCTGGTAATGGCTGAATTTGAAACCAGATACATCATTGGAGATCCACACATCAAGTATTACAAAAGGTTTGTAGATGACCTCTTTTTTATTTGGGAGGGGCCAATTGAACTGTTGAATGATTTTCATAACACACTCAATAATTCCAGCTCCTTCATTAAATTTACAATGAATTATTCACTTCGAAATATCGACTACCTAGATGTGAACGTGTCCAGATCTAATGGATCTATATTGACCTCTGTACACAGAAAGGCATGTTACCAACCTTCATATTTACACAGAACAAGCATGCATAGTCCCCACATCTTTGGTAATATAATTAAAGGACAGGCCATGAGGCTATCAAGATTGTCAAGTAAGGAACAAGATTTCGTAACAGAATTAGAGCAACTAAAGCATGGTTTAGCCACACGGGGCTACAATGAGAGAGAAGTCCATTTGGTGTATGACAGCATGGGATCCCAACGTGAAGACTGAGCACAACCATATTTCTCAGATGCTGCACATGTAAGTAGAAGGAAGAATGATAGAGTCAACGTTGAATCGGTTGTGATACCGTATAGTGCCAACACTAATATCCTTCAACGAGCCATTAGGAACAATTGGAATATCCTCATGGCTGACGAGAAAACTAAAGGGATCGTGGGTCCTTGTCCCAGATTTGTGTTCAGTAACATGCCAAACTTGAAACGGACTCTCTGTCAAGCGTTGGGGACTGATTCTTGTCCAATTCCAGCTAGGACAGGGCTAGAGAGAACCAACAAATGTGGTAGGTGTCCACAGTGTCAGTATATCGACACCTCACACTTCTTTAAACATCCGGACAGTGGCAGACTCTGGGATATCAGAGTAGACACAGATTGCAACAGTAGGAACATCGTATATGTGGCGCACTGTGTAAAATGTTTTTGTTACTATCGAATCGTTCCCTACGTGAACGAATTAGAGACCACTATTATTGCGTGAACAGAAACGATGATAGCAGCGCCTTAGCTAAGCACATTTTGGCCACAGATCCTTCACATGAGTTTTGGTTCCAGGTGTTACATCAGGAACATATAACCCCTAGGATGGGTGACATCATCAACAAAACAGAAGAAGCGGAACTACGCTGGATCTTGAGACTGGGAGCACACAAAGGGAGGGGCATGAATGAGATGGTATCTCTTAAACCTCATTTGAAAGGGTTAAGGTTACGTTGACTTCAGACCCAGGTCATCTCTATTCCACCATTGTTTCCTTCTTTTTTGGATGTTGGTTCCCTCTTTGTTCATTCATTATACATTTCTTAGATTCATTTTTTAGACCCTGTTCACATTTTCATCCAGTGCATATTTTTCACATGCTCAGTTTATTTTTTGTTTCCATTCAACATTTTTCATTAATATTTTTATCATTATTTTACTATCTTTTACCAGATTTTGGAGGCCATTAATTGTGACCTCACCTTGTTGCATCCATTTAGTTACATATAAGTTTTATCCTAGCCAGCAGTTACATTCTAGAACTTGTGCATGTCTCCGGTGTTCTGAAAACATCAGACGAACCGTTCATTGTAAGCAATGATTGTTGACCAGATTATGAAGCAATGTTAATTGCTATACATGCAAGTTTGATACATCTCTAATGTGAGTTGTCAAGAGACGTGTTTACTATTTTACGTCCTTTCTGCTATTATGGCTGTCCACATTGATTGGGCGCAGGCATTTGTCCTGCTGCCCTGGTATTGAACGTCTGCATGCACTTTGCTGATCAATGGACTTTGATATGTTCTGTGCGCCTACATGCTTCATGCATCTTTTTACATCTTACCATGAGGGTGCATTGCTTTAGTATATTGTACATACTTGTGTATGCATTTTGCAAGCTATTTTGTGGTTATGTCCAATACGCTGCTTTGACGCATGTATATATAGCGTCTGCGACGTGATTTACGCATGGATGCATAGGCAGCATGGTGTTCCCGCAGAGTTCACCGCATGTAGTGGTGACCGGAGCTTTGATTGTTTTGATTTTAGCATTTTCTAAACAGGGTTGACCAGGGCAGCAAGGGACCATGTCCCTGTTTTTAATACAATTCTATGCTTCCTCCATACACAGTGGTTTGCCTGTGACTTATGGGATTAATAACAGCGAGTTTCTATTTTTTATTTTCTGGCACGCCATGCATGAAAGGGAGCCTCAGATGTTTTTTGCGTTGAGCTTATTAAGGTAGTATTGAGTTATATTCTTGTTTTTGAACATGACTGACTGCATTTTTATGTATATGTGATACTTGGGATTAATGTCTGACTTTGGGAGACTTTGTTATGTTTTGAACTCCAGTGCTTGGGACAGAAAGTGAGGTGAAATGTGTTATGCATCCTTTTTGTCATTTTTCTCATCAACTATATTATGTAACTTGTTGATAGAGATGCAGTTTTCACAGTCACAGGCCACTAAGATTTGAATGCTTGAACTAGTTCCATTGTCAAGTTTCCATGAGCCTTTTAACTACAAGAGTTTTAATTAGAGGATTATTGCTTTTGCAATTGCTTGTTAATTTGAGCCTAATGGGAGAGGCGATGGCTCTGGTCTAAGTACCACATGTTTTTTAAGAAATGTTTTATTGGCTGTATTTGAATCTGCAATGCTATATAAAGTGTTTTGATTTTATTATCTTTTAAAATATCTGAAGAAGCGGTGTGGTTCACTGCGAAAGCGCTCATAATAAACTTGTTCTTGATGCTAGAGTCTTTTTGATACATCATCTGATACGGGCCTACCAGAGGATCCATTCTACACCTGTTTTGCATTAGAATATTTTACTGTTTCTGCCAGCATCAGCTATTGGGACTATTGAGGCTATTTTACATCCACGATTGAGTGGCAACAACTCCTTCCATATTTGGTTTTTTGGTTTGTTTATATATATATATATATATATATATATATATATATATATATATATATATATCACATTCAAAAGCTTTAATACCTGATGAAAATACTTTTATAGAAAATGGAAAAAAAAAATGTTAACTTCATTCATATGATATCCTAAAAAGCTGATAATTGCTTACAGAAATCATTTAAGATTATGAGAGTATGGTGGTATTAGCTTCCCAGCTGTAGAATCTTATTCCATTGCTACATGTTTTAACTCTATTATCCTCTGGATAGACTCAACTTATACTAGTCAATGGAAACCATTCAGGAGTATATTATACTAAATTCTTATAAGTTTACCTAATATGATAAATTAGAAATATTTATCAATCTTTTCATCTGGGTAATTACATTTACCTTAGAAAGAAATCAATTTCAATCTTTATACCCTGCACATATAAAATCAGTTCTTAAAGCAGTTAAGAAATATGTTTTTAAAACCCCATTAATATCAAAATGGAAACTTTTGTGCTTTCCCACTGTACACGCCTCTAGATTTAAGGAAACTCAGAACAATGTTAGAATAAATTTACTAAAAAGGAATGGATTAGTATTATGGTCTGGTTGTTTTGAAAAAGGAAAATCTAAATACCCAGAATATTTAGTGAAAGATTGTAAATTGGATGAATCTGTCAACCAGTTAATATTATCCATCAGCAAGAAATTAAATGAATTGGTAGGTAATATTGAGTGAAAAGGAACAGAACATTATTCCCCTATTATATGAATATATAAATGCTATCAGCAAAGGTAAATTGACCTATAAAGGAAGCTTGTCCAAGTTGTATAAGTTAATTATAAATAATAATAATAATGCTGATGCAAAATTCTGGAAATGTTTAGATAGTAGTGGATTCAATAGATGGTAAGCATAAAACTTTGTTACTTAAATCAGTTAATCATGCTTCTTCAAGTTTATACTGAAGGTTTTATGTGGAAATATATACATAGAATGTTTGTCACTCCGTATAAAATATCTAAGTTTAGTAAAATGACTTCTTCAGTTTGTTGGAGCTGTAGTAAAGATGTAAACACTGATTGGATATATGTGCTTATGGACTGTGAAAAAATTAAAATATATTGGGAAGAGATAAATATGTTTTTATGAGATATTGTCTGATAATATTTCTTTAAGTAGATCAATAATAACAATGAATGTGCCACTTACTTTGTCTGTTAAAGCCAAATAAAATGTTTTTGGAGTGTTCTGGCAGTAGCTAGAAAAGTTATTACTAAATTTTGTTTTAATTTAACAACGTTATGTAAAACTGAAAAATAAGTGACTAGAATAAGATCTATAAATTATACTATAACCTTTTATTTGTTTGGATTACCTTGAAATGATGCTTTTGAAATACCAATGCTTTTAATGAGCCAATTGTATGAGATTACCTTGATGATTCAATGTATTCCTAACATTGTCTAAATAGTATGTGATACTGAATTTCTTCCTTACCTCTCAACTGTACAGATTTTCGCATAATGTCCAGATTTTTGTATCATATTTTTGGTCTGTTTTTCATAAAATTGTGGATTTCTGGCAAATTAGTGGCAAAGCATTAACGATTAAAGTTAGTAAATAGTGACAGACATTTGAGTTTCAGGCTTCATACCCTTCAGAAAATTCATGCTAATGCAAAACCTGTTATTCTATCAACTTTCTAAGTTTGTAAAAGCAATATTTAAAAATTGTCCTTATTTGTGGGCCTTTGTCCCACTTTTATTTATGGCTTTGTCCAGATTTCTTGCTGTAAGAGGTTGAGAGGTATTTTCCTTTCTGTGCATATATTGTATATATGTTAAATTAATAAAAAATGTTTAAAAATTAAAAACAAACTGTGTGAGAAAGACATATGATTATAAAGTGGAAGAAACCAAATATGTTTTCCAGTTTACACACCAATGACAGAGCTGCACTATATTCAATAACAAGTGGCAGAAGTATCAGACTGATGAAGGATGACAAGGAAGGGGCTATGGTCTTGATGTCCACAAAACATTTATAATAATAAAATGAGCATTTTACTTTTGGACAGTAAGTTTTTTATGACAAACTTGGTCTGAGACAATGCAAAAAAATGAGGCTTTTGGACTTGTAGTTATATGATATTTATGTGAAAGTTCTGTTGCCAAAATAATTGCACCTTATCTTCTTTGTTTTCAAATCTGTGTGGGTATTATTTTTTATATCCAGAAAGTTCAAATGGATTAAGGAGATCCTCTGCTGAGACACATTATCTCTGCTAGAGGTTTCAAAATGGAGTCACTTTCTAGTTTTGCTGACATGTTTTTAAAGGATATTGCAAACAAACAATATTCTTATATAAATGATAGATTTTAACAGCAAGATTTTTAAATATTAAGGTCAGTAGATCTTATTTTATGGTCACCATTAATTTGAAATCATTGTAAAGGGGATGAAGCCTGAATGTCTGTGTGACAGCAGCACTCTTTCAGAGTTCTGTAGTAACTTCTAAATTTATACAGGGAAAAATTAATCCTAAAAGAAAAAAAGTTCTTCACAGATAATTTATTAAATATACAGTCTATGTTATTACTGAATTATGTGAAACTACTCTAAAATTTTCCTATCAAAATACTTTGGGAATGTACAGCTTTTTTGAAGAGATGAGCACATCAAAACATTCCAATACAGAGCCTTCACTAAAGAAGGATATACAACAAATATCTTCAGCACTTCAGGACTTGTTATTGAAAATAGATGTTCTTCAGGAAAATCTGGAAAATATGGGAATTACAACTTAAAACAAACTGACACTCTTGAGGAAATGATTCAGCAACAGCAAATTAAAATCTCTGATATGATAAATGATGTAGAGGGAAGGCTAAAGGAAGAAGAAACACAAACTGAATACCTGTTGAAGAAAAATACATGGTTACTAAATAAATCAGATAACCTTGAAAACAGAAAAATGGGAACTAACTTAAGAATTTTTGGTTTACCAGAAAAAAGCAGAGGGTGATGACATAACTACTTTTCTAAATACTTGGATACCTAGCCTGCTTAATCTATTTTTAATTTCTACAAATCTTTTGGGTTTCTAATACCATGATGGGAATGGACCCCATTCCTAAGTCAAAGTATGATTAAAGTTCATGAAATTAGTATTGTTTCAGTCTTTGATGTCAGCCAAAAGAGCTCTTCGCAGCACCCACAATGTGCCCAGTAAAGACTCCTTCTGCAATTTGTATGGAGTTACAAGTATTGGTAGCATATCTAAATACAATTGTAGATTATTTTTTTATAACACCCATTATTCCTACTACTATCAGAACTATCTGGGTAGCTTTCTTCCACACAGCTCTCATTTCTGCCTGCAAATCCTAATATTTTATGGCCTTCTGTCTCCCTGTATGCAAGACACTGAAGTCACTGGGTGTGGTAATCTCAATGATCAATGCTACTTTTGTCTTCTTTTCTTGGACCACTATATCTAGTTTTCTAGCATCAATCTTTTGAACTGTTGGTAATGGATGATCCCATGTGATGTAGACTTCTTCATTTTTTATGATGCTTTGTGGTTCATGTTTCCATTGTCTTTCAACCACGTCAGTACCATAATGTTTGCAGAATCCCCAGTGCAAAAGTCTTGCCATATTATTATGCCTTTCTGTATAGAGTCCTTCTGCCATTAGTATGTCACAACCAGCAATGGGGTGTGCAACTGTTTCCAATTCAGTTTTACAAAACCTACATTTGTCTTTGTATACCACATGTTCAATGGACCTTGTAAACCAATGTGTACGCAGCCCACTTTCTTGGGTCACTGATATTAACCTTTCATCTCTTGGTTTTAATTTGCCTCTCCTTAACCATTCCTGCATTCATTCCTGATCAACATGAGGTTCTTCCAGAAGTTTTCTATACTTGCAACTATATTGATGCATTTCCACATTTCTTGCCTTCTCATCTGGTCCTTCACCTTATATTCTTTCTTTTGTTTTTGTCACATTCAGTTGCTCCCTGATTTTTATCTACTTCTGGTTTGATTTCCATTCCTGCTTTATGCTGATATGCTTCTGCTAGATTAAGCAGAGAAGTCATCTTAGATTTATTCTCCTCAGGTTTCAAAACTCACTATGTTTGGGTCCTGTGAAGTCAGATATGTGGAGTCTCACGATTGCAGATCTATACCATAACTCTCAACTGTACAGATTTTCGCAGAATGTTCAGATTTTTGCCTCGTATTTTTGGTGTGTTCTTCATAAAAACTGTGTTTTTTTTTGACAAATCACTCGGATGATCTAAGTAGTAAAGTCAGTAAATAATGATATGTTTCAGACTTTATATCCTCCAGAAAATGCATGCTAACACAAATCATGTTATGCTATCAACTTTCTAAGTCTATACGACCAATATTTAAAATGTGTCCCTATTTTTAGGCCTTTCTTCCCCCCATTTTATCAGGCTTTGTCCAGATTTCTTGAACTAAGAGGTTGAGAGGCATGATCTATACATGTAATCAGTTTAAAGGAAGGCCATCCCTCCTTCGAAACAGGGAATATATAATCATGGTATGCACTGATTTTTATAAATCATTTGGTGAGCAGGAAGCATCCTTCTTCTTTTCCTATCTAATCTATCTAACACATTTTGGGGCCAGTCAATCACTCCAAAACTGTAAGTTAGGACAGGAAAACCAAATTGGTTTATAGCTTGGACTTTGTTCCTAGATGTCAGTGCTGTTTTTCAGGATTAATTTACATTTTCTGAAGTATTCCTTACTAAGTTTTCTTCGCATTTGGTCATGCTTTATTGCTGATCCTTCATTAATTCCCAAATATTTATACACTCCTTCTTGCTAAAGTTCTTTTATATCACATTCTTGTCCCAAACTGATGTTTTCCTGCTTTAAATGTTGCTTTTGCACATTTGTCAAGACCAAATGACATTCGTATATCATCTGAAAAAGTTTTGACAACTTGCAGTTGTGTATTCAGATCCCCTTCCAGATGAGAACTCTTTACACTTTGTTGTTTTTTATGAGCCAAATTATAGCCATGGCCTAGGCTGTTAAGTAGACACCTTAATGGGTTAAGGACAATGCAGAATAGCAGCAGTGACAAAGTGTCACTGGGATAATAGTTTGTCTTTTATCATGGCTTAATTAATTAATTATTTATTTATTGACATTTGTTAACCGGGTTTGTCCAACTGGGCTTGTGGTCCATTTTCAGTGGAGACCCGAGGAGAAAAGCTTCAGTAATACATTTTAAAACAAGTACAATTTTAAACAATATTGATATAATAGCAGTTATTTGCAAAGTGGTCTGCCACTGTTTCATGGTCACTGAAATGTAGTCGATCAGTGTAGGGTGTATCTTATACATTTTTAAGCACTATTTTATCCATGATGCGGAATACTGTCAAATGCTTTTTTGTAGTCAGTCCATGCCATACATAGATTCTTCCCCTTTTTACAGTTCTCCACTCTGACTTTATTTAACAACAAATGATCCTTTGCTCCATATGACTTTCTTTTAGTGCCCTTGTGTTCTACTGCCATAATTGAGTTTTCTTCTAAATAACTATAAACTCTGTCGGCATCAATTCCTGTGTATAGTTGTACAATGTCAGAAGGCAAGTTATTGGTCTATAATTTTTAGGGTAGCTTGGAGGTTCACTCTTAAGTAGGAGCACTGTTTTCCTGTTGTTAACTGGGTTGGTGTCTGTTCAAGGTGTGAATACAAACAGTTCTTACTCATGGCTAAATCTTCTTACAAAGATGTTACTACTTTCAGCCAAAAGTTAGGTTTTGCATCTGGGCCTGGGGTTTTCCAATTAGAGGCTTTTATTAACTTTGTTTCAATCTGTCTAGCTGTTACATCATCCCATTTCATATCCTGTACTTTTAAACTTCTTATTATTTCTTTAACTTATTCTGTCCACTTAGCGTATTTGTTTTGTTCCACAAGATCAAAATCCAGCATAAACAGAACCCAGAGGCAAAGGGAGGTGATTACATAGTTTATTTGCACAGAACAGCAAATACGATTGAGCGTTTTCATTACAAATGTCTTCAGAATCAATTGTTTGACTGAAAAAAAAATCCTTAAATAAATCCCAACCACCTAGCACATGACCTAAATAAGCCAATAAAACAAACTGCCTTATTAAAGATAAATTTGTAGGCAAAACCTGTTAAAAGCCCTAATCCTATCTACATTTAAAAATAAAAACAAAAACTATTCCATATACAAAAAAATTACATTTTCAGTGGCCATTCACACTATATAAGACCTGAATTTTAAAATACTTCCAATTGACAGGTTTTCATTCAGACCTTAGGAGGGGGGTTGGCATTCAGTTTTATTTGCCATCTCAACTCTCTCTCCTTGAGCACATCATCCCAAGGCCCCTCCTTAGGTCTTTACATATACGTTCCAGTACAAAAATCGCAAATAATGATCAGAATGTTCCATTGTGTGTTTAGCTAGTGCATTATTAACTTGGCCCTTTTCAGTGTCCAAAACATGTTTGCAAATGCGCTATTTGTACTTTCTTTGTGTTTTGTAAAAATGTGGGCAAATTTGACATATTGCCACATAAATGACTCCAAAACTGTTGCAGTTGGTAAAAGTTTTTGATTTTATAAACATGTTGTTCACTGTTATGTGACCCCCCTCCAAAACCTCCTTACATTGTTTACAGGTACCACATCTATAGGTTCCAGGTCTCTTACTACTCCAAAGAAATTCAGTATCACTGGTGTAGTGTTCCAAATAATTTTTGATAGTTCCCCCTTCTAAAATCCATGGTTACAAGTTGGTGGAGTGCCTTATTAAGCACAACAAGAAAGAAATAGATGACCTAATGATGGAGGTAAACAAAATGGACAATATTATTACAAAATATATTTTATTTCCCCAGTACCAGGTCAAATACATGGATTTGTTCAAGGAAGTGGATCAGGACATTTGAAATCTTAAAAAGAAAAAAGAAGAAAAGTTTGAAAGGGATCGGATGGAATATGCCAAAGGGAGGGTGTATCCGAAACCCATGGCAACCAACAAGGAACAATTAAATTACAAGGTTGAAAATGAGGTGGAACTAGCTGTCAGCACTAGGGAAGAAGAGTGCAACATGCATTGCTCTTTTGGGGGAACCAGATATGATAATCGGACTGTATCAAAAACCAAAATGAGAAACAGACTGTGGATTTACCCCACAATACACAGAAGAAACATCAAGCTTCATATTGGCAAAACCACCAATCTTACAACCAGCAGAAGAGATGGAGATAACATCAAGCTTGGGGTACACGAAGGCGTCCAATGAATCAAGCCTTGGAGAAGGTCCTATTTTGGTTTATAACCAAACCAGTGACTTTTCATTGTACAGTTTTAGCGATGTTATATGCACTGTGAAACATGCAAATTTGCTTAGCAAAGGGGAATTATATGTCCCCACTACTAGTTTTAAACTTGATGGCCTGATAATAGACCTGAAGTTGTTTCTTTGAAAACTGAATTTGTGTTTGTGGTTTGAAGGAAATATAATCAAGGGGGCAGGTTGCTTGTGAGGAAGAGTATTTTAACCCTCCCCTTCCCCTTCCTTTGATTATCTTTGAAAAGTTGGCAGAATTTGAATTTAGATTGTTGGAAACATGTAACTATTCCCTTAGAGGTTTTGTGAATTTATCTGAAAAGGAGTCTGTTTTATTTTTTGAATTAGCCAAAAATAAAAGTCTCAGGGTCTTGACGCCTGATAATGGAGTGGGGTAGTTGTAATGAACAAGGAGGATGATTTGAGTAAGATGTTATGTAATGTTACTGTGAACTTTATGAAGAAGTTTCTGGAAATTACATTAACCTGGCATATCATAGAATTGATTTTTGGCTTCAAGACATGGTGGAAAAGGGGGAAATTTCTTATGATGTTTACCATTATTTGTAAGTTTCCTTCCCGGTGGTGCCTTGCATTTTCAGATACCAAAAATTCACAAAAGCACCACTGACCCACCAATGAGGCCAATTGTGAATGACAGGAAATCAAAAACCCACCCCTTGGAAACTATGTGGATTTAAAATTGAAGAACTGTTTGGACAGGTTTAAACACATATGCAAGGACTTTTGGGACTTTTTATTGAAGATGAAAAGTTTGCCATTTTCAAACAATTGCATTTTTGTAACAGTGGACATTGCTGAATTGTTTTATGTGATATCACATGATCAAGGTTTAGAATGGTTCCATGATTTCTTATGTGAGAATACTGAATTTGACAACAATTAGATTCATATATTAATGTTTTGTATGGAAATTGTCTTGAAATATAATTTTGTGTTCTTGAAAGGTCAGTACTTTAAACAGATCAAAGGTGTGGCGATGGGGGCTGCTTGTGCTCCCATTTTTGCAAATATTGTCCTATTACAGTGGGAAAGACACATTTTATTCAAGCAGTTTCCAGTGAAGCCATGGAGGTTGTACCTCTGTTTCCTGGATGATATATTTATTGTATGGGACAGATTGGAAGTAGAGATATTGTATCAAAAAGTTGGGATAATAATAATAATAAAAAAGGGCCAAGTTAATAATGCGCTAGCTAAACACACAATGGAACATTATGATAATAATTTCCGAATTTTTTTGTATCGGAACATAAAAGACCTAAAGGGGGGTGCTTGGGAAAATGTGATTGAGGAGAGAGAGTTGAGATGGCAAATAAAATTGAATGCATGGCCCCCCAAGGTCTGAATGAAAACCTGTCAATTGGAAATATTTTAAAACTCAGGTCTTATGTAGTGTGAATGGCCACCAAAAATTTATTTTTTTTGTATATGGAATAGGTTTTGTTTTTATTTTCAAATGTAAATAGAATTAGGGCTTTTAACAGGTTTTACCTAAGAATTTATTTTTAGTAAGGCAGTTTGTTTTTTTGGCTTATTTAGGTCTTATACTAGGTGGGAGGGTTATTTAAGGATTTTTTTTTGGTCAAACAATTGATTCTGAAGAAGTTTGTAACGAAAGCTCTTGATCGTATTTGCTGTTCTGTGCAAATAAACATTGTAATCACCTCCATTTGCCTCTGGGTTCTGTTTTTATGCTGAATTTTGGTCTTTAGTGGAGTTCTACACTTTTTGTGGTTATTTGGAATTGGTCGTTATGTTCCACAGGATCTTCATTTTTAGTTTCCCAGAAAAAAAAAAGAGGGTGATGGCATAATTGCTTTTCCAACTACTTGGATACCTAGCCTGCTTAATCTACAGGAAAGATTGTTGTATGGTACTGAAAGAGCCCACGGAGCCATTGGTAAGCTTATACCATCTGCTTAGTCTCCTCTGAGATCTATAATTGTAAAATTACCATCATTCATAGATAAAGAACTTCTTTGTAAGGCTGCCTGGGAGAAATATCTTCTGAAATGGGTTCAACATTTCATAAGATTTGACAATGGCTGCTCAGCTTGAATAATGGAACTAAGGAAAAAAATGTTGGCCATTAGTGAAACTACTGAAACAAAGTAGAATGAAATCCCCAATAAGTTTTCCAGCAAGAATAATACATTGATCTTCTGGGACTAAAATATTTACCACAATAGAAGAAGCATCAACCTTTGTATGAATAATAATGTGATATCCATATAATAAGTGATGAACTAGTCTTCTTCCCACATTAAATAGATCACCTGATAAAGCCTCTTGGATTGATTAAAAAAAGAAACAAACAAAAGAAAACCCTTAAATTAATCACTGCTGTAAGCATGAAGCCTATAAATACCTCTTGGATAAAATGAACTGAATTCAGTGACTTCTTGTATTGCTTTTTACAACTAATTCTGATTTCTTCTATACAATAATATAAAGGGTGCTAGGAGGGGAAAAAAGAGAAAAGATAATCTCTTTAGTTGAATATGTCTTATCAGATATCTACCATCATAACATAAATATTATTCTTACATGAATTTCCTTCAAGTGTCTTAACATAAATAGTAGAAATGATCAACTTTAATATAACTCTTAAAATCTTACCAATAAAATTATAAGATAAAATGTAAAGTGTAACAGTTATTTCCTGAATGCTTGACTGGTTTGGCATCTCATTTATTTACATGCTTCTCCTTCTACTAATATAATGTTAAGAATATTGCTCCTTATTTCCATTCTTAATTACTTTTAATATGTGGTATTTGGGTGTCTGAGGGAATTTTAACAAGTGTGAGAAAGCTCATAGCTGCTATATTGTACATAACTGACATTTTGATTACTTTTTTAATTTTTTTTCCATCACAGTGTTGAGCTATGCATAAATTCATTTTTCTTCCACTCTTTCTTCCCACTTCTAGATTATTCCTCAGTTTCAGCTTGTATTTGTTCTATGACTTTTACTACCTTAATTTGAGAGCGTGTTTATTCACAATGAAAAAATATTATATTCTAGCACTGCTTTACATCAGGAAGGAGACTTGCAGGACTGCCCTAGTTATGCCCCCTTGTTTAATTGTTGACTTGAGTGTTACTAAGGCAAGAGATGAGCCTAGATTTAGTAAAGTTAATTGAAAAAACTTGTATCTTCTCACCTCATGTTGCTGTTTAATATCATATTACTCTGTTTCATATTTGAGGGCAGGTCAGTTATAATTGAGAGGAAATGTTTGGCTTATTTTTGTTTATTGTAGTATGATGGCCTGTGGTTTGGGTCCAGATCTTTTGGATTGATTGTAAGTTGTGTCATTAGTCAGCTTGGGAGCAGAGTATGTAGTGAAGAAATTTTGCTTGTTAATTGATACTCTATGAAGCTGCCTTTTCAGATCCCATTCAGTTATACCCTGCAGTTTATATTATTGAGTTATGTAGTATAATACCCTCCAATTAGATCTGCATAACTTGTACATTTTCATATTGATTGACAGATGTAGAAGGCAGAGCATGATTAAATGGCAGGCTCTTAGGAATACCAGCTGTCTGAAACTGGTGCCATATGAATCAATATTCTATTTTATAGGGTTCCTTTGTTGGGTAGTTGTTTTGACACAAGCAATCTTGCAACTGGATAAATGTAATAAGACCATATTAAAGGGCTCACTTTTATGAACTCTGTACATGCAGATTTTGTTATGTATGTTATGTTGTGGACTAACTTGAAAGGGTTGTTCAGTCCTTGACTTCTCTTGGGCTTCAATGCCTTTTCAAAATTTAAACATAAACTTGTGTTTTCATAAAAATGGTAATATAGGTGGATTTATACAGAAAACAATCAATGCAAATATTTATTTATTTTTAAGAATATTCAACAGCTGCCATAACAACTGTTTTATATAACTCCATAGCTCTACGTAGCACATCAGGGGCTTGGCTTTCCAGTCCTTTAATACATGTTCATCTCTGTAGAGACAGAGGTGGCTAACTTTATGGCACTAATGCCAATGGAAAATAGATGCAGGACTGCCAAATCATACACCAGTGCACTGTAAGAACATGTACATAAATCCATAGAACTAGCCATACCCAACAGAACCAAGATGCTCTCCTCCAAAAAAAGGAAGCCAATCTGGTGGTCCCCTGCCATTATTAAACTCTCCAACAGAAGGAAGAAACTGTTTCAGAAAAAGGTGAAGTCCCAAGACTGAAAAAACTCCCTTATTAGCCTCAACAAAAAGTTGAGATCCCTCATCAAATCCTCTAAAGCCACCTATAAAGACAGAATTGTAGCAAGCACTAAAAACAACCACAAAGCCTTCTATAGTTATATCAAGAATCTCCACAGCAATACCCAGATTTGCTCTGAGTTACTGCATAATGGTACCTCCTATACTGAGCCAACATATATTGCCAACATACTGGTTGACAGATTCAGTGCCAAAGTTACCCCTCTCTCCCCCACTAAAGGACCAATCACAATACCAGAAGAATGCCAGGCACCCAGCATTACTGCAGCACAGGTTGAAGCTGCATTGTCCAAGGCCAAGAATACAGCTTCCATGAAGCCCAATAATATCCCTGGCTGTGTTCTACATGAACTACAAAGTGAACTGGCACCACATCTGTGTGCCCTGTTCACTCACAGTCTCACCTCAGGCTTTGTCCCTACCAAATGGTGCACTGCTACAGTCATTCCTCTCCATAACGGGGAGTGACTACAAACCCTGGGAATTATCACCCCATTAGCCTGATGAGTCTGATATGTAAGGCTATGGAGCGCATCATCATGGACGTAATTAACAAGGATATAGGTAATCTCCAAACTCTGGATCCCACATAATTTGGTTTTGTGAAAGGGAGATCATGCCTGCTCAACCTGGCTGACTTCTTTGAGTCAGTCACCAGAGCTGTGGATGAGGGTAAGGTAGTTCATATAGCCCACCTTGATTTGGCCAAGGCCTTTGATGCCATTCCTCAGTCAGGAATTATTGATAAACTCGCCAATCTAGGCATCAACCCCTATATCACCAGGTGGGTTGTAAACTGGCTCACAGATAGAACCCACAGTGTGAAAGTAGTAGACTCCAAGTCAGACTGCAGACCAGTCATGAGTGGAGTCCTACAGGGATTCATCCTGGGTTCTCTCCTGTTTGGCATCTGCTTTTCAGAAGTCCAGATCAAAATGGAAGGACTCTGGCTGATCAAGTTCACAGATGACTGCAAGCTGGGAGCCATTATTAACTTCCCAAGTGATGCAGACACCCTACAGAAAGGCCTCATTGAGACCAATGACTGGTGTCGAAATCATGGCCTTAAGCTTAATGCCAAAAATGTGTTTTGGCATCCCTGTTGGGAAAAACTCAGTTCCAACTAATTACCACATGAATGGGAGCTCACTGAACACTGAAAGTGTTATAAGAGATCTGGGGACACAGGTTGACAACAACCTCTCCTTTGAACACCACATTGCCACTGTGGTCAGATAGTCCTATGTGGCACATCTCATTACCAAGGGTTTTGCATCTAGGAAGAAAGAGGTCATCATCTCTATCTACTCTTTAGACCAATCATCGAGTATAATGCTCCATTTGGCATATACCTCACTAAACACCTGCAACAGCTGGAGAGGCCACAAAAGTTGACATGTACCTCGCTAAACACCTGCAACAACTGGAGAGGCCACAAAAGTGCCTCACAAAGAGGATCCTTGGCCTTAAACACATGTCCTACATGGACAGACTCAAAAAAACTCCAGCTATTCTCTGTCTCATATCGTCCACTAAGAGGCGATCTCTGCTTGACTTACAAAGCCATGTCTGACCCAGCTCTATTAGAAATGCTACATCTAAAGAAATCCAAATCCCTCTGCACCACACACTCCAGAGACCTCAACCTCATTACCACAATCAACAGAATATGCTGGAGGGACAGGTTCATAACTCAGAAACTGCCGATGCTCTGGAATAGACTTCTCATACATGTCAAGCAGAGCACCTCACTGGACCTCTTCAAGAGAAATCTTGATGAGTGGATGGGAAATAGAATGTTCACCCTGGGGATCACTCCAGTGGCTCTACTCGAAAGAGGCATGGGAAACTAACGTCGGGCGACACGATGCCATGGCACTTCTATGGGCTAGGCTTGTAAAGACTCCAGGGCCATTAGCCTAGCATACACATGAACCTATGAACATATTAACCTATAAACCTATCAGTCACTGCTTTTAGGGAAATAGTTTTTATTTTGTGAACCACTCTAGCTCCATTTCCTAATCTTTGTTACTTGGCAGATGACAGTGTTAGTGATGGGGAATGATAAGAAGCAAAACTTTGTACTGTTGGGCATGTTTCATTGACATTGCCAATGCTCTAGATGGAACAGTTGGCTGAACAATTTGTGGAATTTACTATAGGGCATGTGGGGTCTAAACTAAACTTTAAATAATAACTTCTGTTGAGACTGTAACTACTGTATTTGTTTTAGTGTTGACTTACTGACATTTACTTTAAAAATATAACTTGGGTGTACAGAAACACACACAATTATTCTATACAGCAATGCATAATCTCTGAAATGCTGAATAACTCAGGTAGGCTCTTGACTTTTCTTGTGAGATGATGACATAATAAATAATCACTTCCTTTATTATATGATAACATTTTGTCCCTCCCCAACCCTAAGGAAATGAAAAAAGCATGGAAGGGAGAGTGAACAAGAAAGAGATAAAAGATAATTAAAAGAGTGATAGGCTGGGAAGATGGGGAGAATAATAAGTGAGCGGGGAGGAGAGAGGAAAAAAGAAGGAAAAGGAAGGAGAACAGATGAGAATACACACACACACACACACACACACACACACACACACACACACACACACACACACACACACAGGTATATATATATATATATATATATATATATATATATATATATATATGTTTACAAATAAACTAATCATAAAACAATTAAAATATTACTAAGAAAAATATTGGTGCTGCAAATACATATGTTCTAATGGGATCCGTACAGATGCTCAACTGCATCTTTCACCGAATCCCAATTTGGTGAGCATACTTGTGCGAAAGTGCTGTTCACCGAAGCAGCACTTTCACGTAAGTATGCTTGTTGTTCTGGTCATACTACGGTGTGGTAAGGGAAAATTCCCTTTTCCCCACTGTAGTGCGACCTCGGAGTGAGAATATTAAAGTAGGGGAGTGGGGGGTGCAGGCCTGCATTCAAGTAGATTTTGAGTTTTTTTTTAACATACTTTAACGAAATAGCTTTTTTGATGAAAGTGCTTTCGTTAAAGTGTGTTTGGTGGTAATGGATTTGGGCATTTGATCTTTCGATCAAAAGTCCTAGATCTGTTCTAACATACCTAGTTTAGCTGTACCTATTGGATGTTTATTTCTATGAAAGGGGAAATAACTGTAAAGATGAAATGGTCTTTACAAGAAAGTGTAGTTTTTTTTAAGTAAAACATGCAGATGATAAAAATTGTTGTCAGCTAGTGTTATCCGTATTCTACCTACAAGAATGCTCCATACCAGCATATTGAGACTCTTTTATTTATCTAGCAACTAAAACTTATTTTAACATCTACAGCTCTAATTGAGGGAGGAGATTATATAAGAGAATTAATACCCTCTTTATAAGTTATATTATAAGACAGAGTTGATTTACTGTTAAAGGATTTACATAAAAATATTTTAGCTCAAAATGGTTTGTATTTCAGGTGATATGTTTCCTCTTTTGAAAGGAAAATGCATCCAAATTAAAATGAAACTGATGTTAAAACTTCATAAATAAGCATGCAGAAATGGAAGATAAATATATACAGATTTATAAGTACTTATACAAAGAAGCACATTTAATTTTTGTTTGTGTTCCTATCATATATAATAAATACTACAGAGCTCCGATTTTCTTATGTATCCTCAGTTTGACTTAAATTCATTTCATTGATTAGAATGTGATGGATAGTCTAGATATCTTTCACATTTCAAGTCTAGGAATTTTGATAATTCCACATATATATGTAATCAATTTAAAGTTATGTATTCATTTTCAAAAAAAACTTTTAAATTGCCTGCATGTATATTTATTATTAGCAATAGACTCAAGGAACTTTTATATTACTCTTTATTTTTTTCATATTTTGAAAAATAAATTAACATCAAGACCATTTATTTTCTTTTTTACTTAATCTCATATGGATCTATCACTGCTATCATTAAGCATCAATGGACTAAATAATCCTAGGAAAATATCAAATTTGCTATAATATTTAAACATATAAAAGGCACAAGTTATTTTTCTTCAAGAAACATATTAAATATGCAAAGACAAATGGAATCCCATTAACTCTGAAATACTATCTCAATCTACTTTCAAAAGTAGAAGAAGGGATATAATGTACAGTAGAGTCTTTCGGCTTATCCTAGTTAGGGATCGCCACAACAGATCACCGGTCTGCTTATGACTGGCAGTAGATTTTACGGTGTCGAGTTGCCAGCCCGGCGCGCAACCTTTAGAGAAGGCACACACACTCATGCACATACTTGCATGTCTTTTTAAAGTTTAGTCAATTGCAGGAAGGACATGCAGACTCCACACAGAAGGTTCAAGCTGAGAATTGTACTGGAAAGCCTCTTGCTGTGAGGTGACAATGCTAACTGCTGCACCACCATGGAAGAAGGGATGTAACGATACTATGAAATAAAACTCTGTCAGTGCCACAAATTAAACAAGATTATGAAGATCCAGACAGATTAAAATCACTTATAACAATAAAATATGATAATAGAATATGGCCTCTAGTTAATTTTTATTGGCTTCTGGGGATTGGTTTAAACTGAGCAAAAAAGCACCTGGACATTTATTTAGAAATGCTCAGAAGCAAATGTTTAGAATGTGGGGGGGGAAACTGGGCCTGGAGAACCCCAACACAAACGCAGGGAGAACATGCAAAACTCCACCACAGCAGGCACTCAGAAATTGAATTGAGAACCTCTTGCTGCTGTGGACGAGCATTAACCGCTGCACCACTGCGCTGCCCATTGTTCTTGACATTGTTCTTGACAGAGGCAAAGGCAATTTAATAATAGGCAAAGACTTGAATTGCATACTAAACAAGGAAACCAATGCAGGGAGAAATCTTTGATTGACCTCTACTGCTAAGCCTCTCAAAAGTTGGACAGTGATCTTAACCCTAAAAGATACCATTCTCTTAAAAGACAATACATCTCTAAATTTTACCCATTATTCACTTAATAATGATACTTAATTCAGAATATATAAGATAATTTCTCAAGAGATAACTGCAAAAATTAATTGGTTTCAATATTATACCCTGTCAAATTTCTAATCATAATACTCTCACCTTAAAAATAATAACAATTTATAAAAAAAGCCCATTTACTCCAAAGTTGCAGCCTGTGTATGGTTTCTATCTGAAACTGAATTTTTATAAAATCTAACAACGCAGGGGAAGCTAACATAATTACAGTTTGGGACTCTTGAAATACATATGTCTGGTAAAATTCTATCTTTCATAAATTTTAATAGAATGGGCATCTGAATTAATTATTTTGCAAATGAACTACAAAATATCAAAGCAAACTATAAAAGTAATGATAAACCTATAACTGATACAACAGAAATTAAAGAAAAATATTTTGTAACTCTTTCACATAAAACTGCTTTAGTCATAAAAAAATTAAAAGTGGCCTCATTAGCTATATCACCAACAAATATGCACAACTTATCCATGAGTCTCAAAATTCAATCTAGAATCAAAAGACTTAATGAGACACCACTAAAAACAATAAAATAAATACAGAAATTGGGGATTTCTTAAATTCATTTAGACAATATTGCATATCTCTAAATTCTGAATCTGAACATCTAGATTCAAATATAGACTCAAGTATACCCCACTTACCTATGGAAAAGATTACTGAAGAAATACAAAAGAGCTTGCTTAAACAGATCACCTAAAAATAAATTACTAATAAAATGAAACAACTCAAAGCTAATAAAGTCCCTTTTTTAATTTCTCCAAATCTTTTGGGTTTTTAATACCATGATGGGAGTGGACCTGATTCCTAAGTCAAAGTACGATTAAAATTCATGAAATTAGTATTGTTTCACTCTTTGATGTCAGCCAAAAGAGCTTTTTGCAGCACCCACAATGTCCCCAGTAATGACTCTTTTTAAAATTCGTATGGAGTTAAGTGTATTGGTAGCATATCTAAATATGACTGTAGACTCTTTTTTATAAGACCTGTTGCTCCTACTACTATTGGAACTATTTGGGTATCTTTCTTCCACATTGCTCTCAATTCTGCTTGCAACTTCTGATATTTTATAACTTCGTGTCTCTCTGTGTGCAGGACACTACAGTCACTGGATGTGGCAATTTCAATGATCAATGCTACTTTTGTCTTCTTTTCTTGGACCACTATATCTGGTTTTCTAGCATCTATCTTTTGAACTGTTGGTAATGGATGATCCCATGTGATGTAGATTTCATCATTTTCTATGATGCTTTGTGGCTCATGTTTGCAGTGTTTTTCAGCCACTTCAATACCATAGTGCCTGCACAATCCCCAGTGCAACAGTCATGCCACATTATTATGCCTTTCAGTATACAGTCCTAGTATGTCACAGCCAGCAATGAGATGTGCATCAGTTTCCAATTCAGTTTTACAAAATCTACATTTGTCTGTTTCTCCCACATGTTCAATGGACTTTGTAAACCAGCATGTACATAGCCCACTATCTTGTGCCGCCAATATTAACCTTTCATCTATTGGTTTGAATTCACCTCTCCTTTACCATTCTTGTGTTCATTCCTGATCAACATGAGGTTCTTCCAGAAGATTTCTATATTTGCAACTATATTTATGCATTTTACAAATTTCTTGCCTTTTCATCTCATCCTTCACCTTATATTTTTTCTTTTGTTTTTTTGGCATATTCAGTTGCTGCCTGATTTTCATCTACTTCTGGTTTGATTTCCATTCCTGCTTGACGCCGAGAAGGAAGTCATCTTAGATTTATTGACCTTATGCTTCAACACTTTCACTACATTTGGATCTCTTGAGGCCAGCAGATGTATGTGGAGTCCCACGATTGCAGATCTATACATGTAATCCATTTCCAGGAGGCCCATCCCTCCTTCAGAATGGGGAATATATAATCTTGGTATGCATTGATTTTTATATTTGGTGAGCATGAAGCATCCTTCTTGTTTTAATATCTAATCCAAACAACACATTTTGGGGCCAATCAATCACTCTAAAACTGTAAGTTAGGACAAGAAGAGCAACTTGGTTTATAGCTTGAATTTTGTTCCTAGATGTCAATCCTGTTTTCAGGGTTAATTTAGATCTTCTAAAGTATTCCTTACTAAGTTGTACTCACATTTATTCATGTTTTATTGTTGATCCTTCATCAGTTCCCAAGTATTTACACACTCACTCTTGCTCATGTTCTTTTATATCACATTCTTGTCCCAAACTAATGTTTTCCTGGTGCTGCAGTCTTCCTGCTTTAAAGGTTGCTTTTGCACATTTTGCAAGACCAAATGACATTCTAATATCATCTGAAAAAGTTTTGACAACCTGCAGCTGTGCTTTCAGTTTCTCACCTGATGAGCTATACAGTTTTAAATCATCAGCAAAGAAAAGATGAGAAGTCTTTACACTTTGTTGTTTTCCAGGAGCCAAATTATAGCCATGGCCTAAGCTGTAAAGTAGACAGATTAATGGGTTATGGAGAAGGCAGAATAGCAATGGTGACAGACAGTCAACCTGGAATATCCTCCTTTGAATTTTTATCCCTGGGATAATAATTTGTCCTTTATCATGGCTTAATTGCAAAGTGGTCTGACACTGTTTCATGGTCACTGTAACGTAGTTAATCAATGTAGGGTGTATCTTATACATTTTTAAGCATTCTTTTATCTTATACATTTTTAAGCACTCTTTTATCCGTGAATGTGGGATATTATCAAATGCTTTTTTGTATTCAATCCATGCCATACTTAGATTCTTCCCCTTTTTACAGTTCTCTTCTATGACTTTATTTAACAACAAATGATCCTTTGTTCCATATGACTTTCTTTTATTGCCCTTTTGTTCTGCTGCAATAATTGAGTTTTCTTCTAAATGTCTATAAACTGTCAGCATCAAGTCCAATGTATAGTTTATACACTGTCAGAAGGCAAGTTATTGGTCTGTAATTTTTGGGGTAGCTTGCAGGTTCACTCTTAAGTAAGAGCATTGTTTTACCTGTTGTTGGCCAGGTTGGTGTCTGTTTGAGATGTGCATATAAATAGTTCTTAGTCATGGCTGAGTCTTCATGTAAAGATGTTAATACTTTTTACCAAAAGTTAGGTACTTCATCTGGGCTGGGAGTTTTCCAGTTTGAAGCATTTCTCTGGCTGTTACTTCATCCCATTTCATATCCTATACCTTTAAAGTTCTTATTCTTTCTTTTACTTCTTTTATCTATTTAGCATCTTTATTTCTTTATTGTGTTCCACAGGATCTTCATAGATACTTCTCCAAAATGCATCTATATCTTCTTTTTCTGACAGTTTTTCAATTCCTTTTAAATTGTTTCCCAATTCTCTATAAACTTTCTTGGATCATAAATAAATTGCTTATTTTGTACTTTTCCTTTATATTTATCTGTGTCCCCTGTATTCATTAAACTCCATGTCAGAATAGCATTATTCTGACATGGAGAGGACTGTATCCATGCAAGAGCAGCTGTAGCATTAGCGGGCCTTGCATATTCATGAAAACATGCTACTGGTACGGCTATGCAGATACTCAGTGCAGGGTGTATGTCTAAGCAGTGCACGCACATCGAACACACTCCTTGCACTCAGAAGGCACCGTACAGCACTTTTTAAATGTATTTCAGTGTCCGCAGGCACTGAAATGAAATAAAACAAGTATTTTAGTGTCTGTGGACACTGAAATAGATAGGGGGAGCAAGAAACAATGCAGGGGTTGTGTGAAAGGTTCTGTCCCACACACCCTGTATTGTAAAAGTGCCGTACTGCCATAGACATCAACTGTACAGGTTTCCCCAGAATGCCCGGATGCCTGTTTCACATACTTACCAACCTCCTAGAGCAAGAAACCTGTACAAAGCCATACATAATAGGGGGGACAGAGAAATAGGGTCAGTTTTTAAATATTGCACTGACAAGCCCAGAAAGCTGATAAAATAAAAGATTTGGAGTAGCATGGAATTCCTGCAGGGTATGAAGGCTGAAACACAAATGTCTGCCATGTCAAAGTGTCGTATGGCCATTACCATCAATTGTACAGATTTTTGCAGAATGCCCAGATGTCTGCCTCACATACTTCTCAACCTCCTAGAGCAATGAATCTGTACAGAGACATAAATAATGGGGGGCAAGGGCACATAAATTGGGACACTTTTTAAATATTGCACTGACAAACCCAGAAAGCTTATAGAATAAAAGGTTTGCAGTAGTACAGACTTCTAGAAAAAAAGGTTTGCAGTAGCACGGACTTCCTGAAGGTTCTGAAGACTGAAACACAAATGTCTGCCATGTCAAGGTACCATACGGCCATAGCCGTTAATAGTATAGGTGTCTGCAAACTGCCCCGATGCCTGTCTCACATACTTCTCAACCTCCTAGAGCAAGGAAGCTATACAAAGCCATAAATAGTAGGGGAACAAAGGCACAAAAATAGGGACACTTTTTAAATATTGCACTGACAATCACAGAAAGCTGATAGTATATAAGTTTGCAGTAGCATGAACTTCCTGCAAGGTATGAAGAGTGAAACACAAATGTCTGCCATGTCAAAGTGCCATACGGTCATAGCCGTCAACAGTATAGGTTTTTGCAGACTGCCCTGATGCCTGTCTCACATGCTTCTCAACCTTCTAGAGCAAGGAAGCTGTACAAAGCCATAAATAGTAGGGGGACAAAGGCACAAAAATAGGGACACTTTTTAAATATTGCACTGAGAAACCTGGAAAGTTGATAGAATAAAAGAATTGCAGTAGCATGGATTTACCGAAGGGTATGAAGTCTGAAATCCAAATTCCTGTCAGTATGTCCTGACTTACACCTCAAGTGATTTGCCAATTATTTGCTAGAAAACCACAGTCACACTTCCTAACTTTGTAAGACCAATAATTAAAATCTGTCCCTATGTGTCCCTTTACAATTCCTCTTACTGTGACTGACAAAGAGTACAGATGCATGTAAAGTGGGTTTATGATTTTTTTTCCATTCTAAGGTATGTTTAAGCATAGCTGAGTGGTGTGCTCATTATGGCTGAAATCCTCACACCGAGATAGCGTATTGGTTAGAGTGCCAGCTTTGTATGAAAACATTCATGGTTCAAGTACCAAGGCAGGCACTTTATTTTTACATAGGAAAGCAATGTTAAAATTATTATTTTTACTTTAAATTATGTAGTAGCCACGGTGGTGCAGCAGTACCATTGTTGCCTCACAGCAAAAGGTTCTCATGTTCAATTCTCGGCTGGAGTGCCTTCTGTGTGAAGTCTGCATGTCCTCCCCACGGTCGAGTGGGATTCAAAAGACATGTGTGAATGGGCGTGCCTTTGCTGAAGGTTGGGCATCGGGATAGCAACTCAGCACCATAAAAATCTACTGCCAATCATTATTGGACCGGAGTTCCGCCGTGGCGATCCCTAACTGGGAAAAGCTGAAAAGACAAACAACAACTTTAAATTATGTAGTAATTGATATTTGTCAACCAGAGTAGTGTAGCATGTCTAAAATGTAAGTGTGAGTGCATATAACATGGGAAATTACCCATATATATAAACAAGTGTCCCATACAGTATAGTCACACCCCATGGTAGTGTAATGAAAACACATAGAGGGATGTCATGTAAAGTAAATCATATACACTTACTAATATGTCAGTAATGATTAATGAAGTCATTATCCTGATATTTTATTAAAATGAAAATTGAGCAATGGTTAGCAGTGCTCAGCTATGCTTAGTCAGTGTAACCATTGCTTAAATATGAATGATAAGCAGCAGTCAGCTCAGCTAAACAGATCTGCAGACTGTTAAGCAATGCTTAACAATTACCCCTTTAAGCACTGTTCAACCCAGCTTAGCAAGTGTACACAATGCTTAGCTGAGCTTAGCATTTTCAAAATGGTCCAATGACAGCAAAGGGTGGGAATATTGAATTATTTAAACCATGCAGGTGGGAATATAGCCATAACCTGTTTAATTTGATCTCTGTAGGAACATGTCTGGCATTGGAGAGGGAGTGCACTTTCGGGCACAGCACTGGGGCATCCTGGAGTCCAGGGTCATGGCTGGACTTCACGTAGAACACCATGTTGACAGACTGCTATAGGGCCAGTACCAGGGCACTCAGTACAAAGTGGAGGCCTGGGGCCATCTGGCACATGACCTCACCAGTGCCACTAGAATCCCCCAAACTGGTGAGCAGGTACAGCATCATTATGCCAACCTAAAGCATAGGAAGGGGGGGGACTCCTGACCCAATGGCTTGGGACTGGCATGCTCCAACAGTTTGTAAGTATCCCAGATAGAACTGTACCAAATTCTGAGTATGTGATAAACAGATATGCATAATGTTTGTTTCTCACCCCTACAGCTGCAGAAGAGAGGGCTACGAACATCAAGGCCCATGCTGGCAGACTGACAAGGATGTGCTGACAGGCTGGTGAGTACAGATCTATCTTGCAGTATATAGTGCCTTAAAGTAGAAGGAGTACATTGTTTACTGACAGTAGGTAGAGTGTGTACTGTGTCTCATGAATAAAACACATTATTCACACTAATAGTTATCCACAGGATGTCCATTAATAAAAGTGTCAGTTCACTGCAATACAAATATACAACAAACTGTTGTGTTTACTCTGGTATGTTGTAGAAATAGAATCTGTACAGGTTCTTTACAGCAAATATGGCATTGACAGCATGAAATAACAGAGGCTGTTCTGGGAACAGTTAGTATGCATTGCAGCCTTGTGTTAACCTTTGCTTTCCAGATTGTAGTATTTCAAAGGAGCAATACACAGTACAGTAACTATCTAGCATGCATGAATTTCAGGATTACAAGGTTAGACTGTCCAACCCAGAGAGTATAGGTCAAAAATCAGTCAAGCATGAAAGAGCAGTTCCAAATAACTCAGTGTGAAGGAAAACAGCACTGATGTTCATTTTAGCACACCCAGACACATTTGGAATCCAGGGAGTGGTACTGAGATGTGTGCATATATACACAATAGAAGCCCTGAATATTTGTAGAAACAGTCAGAAAGTGTTAGATGTTTTCCCCACAGTTCTCACAGGTAAAGAAATGTGTGTAGTAGCTGTATGAAGGGTATGTTTATACAACTGAATATATGTAGAAACAGTCAGAAAGTGTTAACAGATATTTCCTCCACAGCTCTTACAGGTAAGGAAATGTGCATAGTAGCTGTATGAAGGGCATACTAATACACCTGAATATTTGTAGAAACATTCAGAAAGTGTTAACAGATATTTCCTCCACAGGTCTTACAGGTAAAGAAATGTATATAGTAGCTGTATGAAGGGTATACTAATACACCGTGTACAACTGTTCCACTATCCAACACTATATGCCTACAAATGTTAGCAAGATAGGTACATACATCATGCCCTCTTCCTGATACATGTCTCCCAAGTGTCATGCTGTCATGGCTAGGGGTCACTGCTGCTAATCACCTTGGAAACAGATAGGAATCCAGGTGAACTATGCTAGTAGTGAACTCACACACGATCATTGCAGGGTACCCCTTCTTTGTCAAGTATGTAACCCTGACATGTACAAGTTCCCTCTAGTAAAGTAACCACAGTGTACCCAGTCTGTCCCATACCATTACAGGTTAACAGTCGAACAGGTATGTATGTGCCACAGAAGCTATGGCCATAGGTAAATGTAAAGTGAGGTCAGACCTGAAGAGTACTGAGCAGTACTGTTGTGAAAAATAAAAGCTGATACAGTTGTTAATGGACTTTTTATTCTCTCCCCCACCCGTCATCTGCATCAATAATTATTATTCATATACTAAGGTACCTTGTTCATATACCATTATTGGTGGCCTGTTGCCATCAATGTAACTTGCATGCTGTTAAAATGCTTACTGTTGTTCCATTTATGCATGTGTTCTGTTTGCTATGCAGCTGTTTCAAATCTGTTGGCTTGTGTTAATGGAAAAACCCATGTATGCTGTTATAACTAATTTTGAAATGTGTTGTTCATGACTAACCAATATATCTGGGAAAACCAAAACACCATAGCATGTTTGAGAAGGAAGATCCCAGTGGATCCACCTGTCCCACCCCATTTTGTCATGGCACCAGGCCCCAGCACATCTGGGACCCAACCCAGAACATCCTCCTCCACTGGGTCCTTCACCACCTTTGGGTGGAACTGTCTCAGGGGATGGGGCCCATTCCCCCCGGGCACTGGTATGGGGAGGAGCCTGTCACCTGCCGACAGTTCTGGTGTATGGTGCGCAGTGTCATCCACTCTGAGTTAGGTGGGCAGCTGTGACAGATGGAGGTCCTCTTGTCCAGCCCCCAGACCGTGAAGGTGCAGTGGTGACTGCCCATGGGTGGGGACCTCAGTCACACTGTATCCATTTGGGAGCTCATGGGCCTCTGATTCCCAATAACCCTCAATGTCCAAGATTTTTACCATCCCCATGTGTTATATACTGCCCCTGCCTGCTGTCTTGTTTGTCTTGTCTGTCTGCAAATGCTACCTTTCCTACCCAACCTACCTCCCCAAACATACCTACAGCCCTTCCCCAACATCCCACTCTCACCTTAAGAAAAGAGGCATCTGTCCCACAAAAAAGTCATTGCCCCATACATAGCTCTATAGTTCGTCCCCATGTACAGTGTAATTAATCAGTCTACCCACACATTATTCTGCAAATGTCTATTGCCAGCACCCCACACTGTGGTGTGTGAGACTGTAAATTCCAAATTCTACACATTATGCACAGCTGTTGCTGCAGAAGAAATGTAGAGCTATGGTCCTTTTCTACACCCATCCTGCACATCCCTAGCTGGTTTTCCTAATGTTTTACCCATGTTTGCCCCCATTTCACCACTTTCCTATCACTTTTTTTTCTTTAATTAAATTTAGCATGGGAGTAAGCAGTACTAAGTGAAGTTAAGAGAGCTTAACCATCTGCTAACATCTCTTAGCTCCATGCAAAACCATGAAAATCTGCTTACAACTGCTTAAAAGTGCCTTAATCACTCTCTGTCCATCAGCCCTTGTTCTACCCACAAACAAAATAACCAGCCTGCCAAATCTCAAACCCAGGATGCTGTGCACTATAACCACAGCAAAGTGCTACTACACCATCTAAGCTGTGGGAATTTGTAATGCTTTTACAAACATATGATGCATGCTGGTCATTTCACATTAACAAAAAAAAGTCATCACTCGCAAGTCTTTAACCCAGAATCCTGTGCACTACAATCACAGCAACATACCTTGACATCATCTCAGCTATTGGAATTTCTAGTGTTTTTACAAACATATCATACACTTCAGTTATTTCACATAAGGAAAAAATATATATCTGTATGGTTCTACTTCATTAGACTGAAAGACAACATTACCGACATTTGAAATATTGAGCCCACAACAACGAAACCACATAACACCGAAAGTACACAACACAGACTCTCAAAACACTGACTTCCACAACACCGACACATACAGAAAAGCAACCAAAACACAGCACAATAACATACTACCACACATCAGTAACCATAAAAACACTCCCCATAACCTCCACCAAATCATTTACTCTCATATCACTGAAAATAAACCTAACCTATGACACTTTCACACAAACAACGTAAACTAAACTATAGCTACAAAATAAAAACAACATCCAAAACCGGAAGATCCTGCACCGCTATTAACAATCAAACTAACACAGCCCACAAATCCACACTAACAAAATAACATACACAACACATACCATAAATAAATAAAATTACACTAACTGCACTAAATCCATTCCAATTCTTGTAGCGGAGCTTTGCCCCCACACACCCCCTAACTAAATATACTAACTCTGAGATCGCACTACAGTGAGGAAAGGGCATATTTTCCAATACTCACTACATCACGGTATCACTTTCAGCTCATGTCTAACCTGCTTTTTGCACTTCCAAAGAGGACTTCCATGAATGCAGTGCTCCACTGCTTCATGGAGGTGACTTGACGATCAAATGATATGTCATTCATGAAAATGTTCGGTGTCCTGTATGTTCGTTATTTTGGGCTCAATATTTTAAATGTCGGTAATGTGGTCTTTCGGTCTACAAAAGTAGACCCATATATATATATATATATATATGTATGTGTGTCTGTATATAAATAAACTATATATATATAAATAAACTATATATATAAATAAACTATATATATATATATATATATATATATATATATATATATATATATATATATATATATATATATATATATATATATATATATATATATATATATATATATTTTTTTTTTTAACAATTGGCTAAAGTATTGGTTTCATTCAAAGGGGATCCAGTGTCTGTCAGCATGGGATGACATGCTCGACAAGCCACATTGCTTCGCTAGGGACGGCTTGCACCTGTCACCCCTGGGTTTTCGAATACTGGCAAAGGCTCTTGCCTCCCCCATAGTGCCTTTTTAGGCAAGGCTCAAAAGACAAACCCACCTCCATAGACAACACAAAGAATAAAAAACTAAGGGTAATGCTGCTCAACGCCAGAAGTCTAAACCTCAAGATGCACGCACTCGAGACTCTCCTCAGTATGGAGAATATTGATATCTGTGCAGTAACAGAAACCTGGTTCAAGGCTCCTGAGAGCACCCAAACACTAATAGGTTATACTTCATGCCATGCGCTCCAGCCCCAAAACTTGGACCGAACCACAAAAGGAGGGGGAGTATCCATATTTATCAAAGATACCCACACCTCCAGGTTAGTGGCACTGCACGAAGCATTGGAGACCATCCATGTGCAACTAACAGTGGGCAAAACTGCCTTTCAGTTTGTAGCCGGTTACATTCCACCCTCCCAAACACAGGAACCTCATTCGGCTTTCCTGAGAACACTGGAGAATATGAAGGTCTCTCCAAACACCATTATATTGGGTGACTTCAACTACCCAAACATTGATTGGGAAAACTACTCAAGCCCAAACACCCTCACCCAACGATTCCTAGAATTTATAAACTCAAATGCTATAGAACAACTGGTCACCACTCCCACAACAGGGGAAAACATTGGATCTGGTCATCACCAACATGGGGTCTCTATGTTCCACACCAGAGGTATACCCCTCATTGGTAAGATCAGACCATAAACAAATCTCACTGGACATCCATATTCCATCCCCACCCCTAGCCAAGGAAACCATGGTGAAGAACTTCTCAAAAGCAAACTTCACACTGCTCAAAACCAAGGTGGAATCCTTCAAAGCCCCAGGGCCAGTGGAAAATATGGCCGAAAATGCAGAATCCTTTACAAAAGCATTCTATGGAAAACCTACAGGAATGCATGGAGCATGCTATCCCAAATAAAACCAAGACTCACTCCTCCAAAGGCAGGAGACCTGTCTGGTGGACCCCAGCCATAAATAAGCTATACAACAGAAGGAGAAAGCTACTACATGATAAAGCAAAATCCCAAAAAAGGAAGGCGTCTCTGATCAGTACTAGCAAGAAACTACAATCTCTCATAAAATCATCTAAGGCCAGCTTCGAAAGAAAAATTGCACAAGACACTAAAGATAATTACATGGCCTTCTTTAGTTATGTCAGAAACCTGGGAGGCAACTCCCAGATATGCTCTGAGTTAGTGCAAAATTAGAAAAAATACACTGAACCCACAGACATTGCCAACATCCTGGCAGAAAGGTTCAGTGCAAACTTCTCCCCCTCTTCCCCCCCAAAAGAGCAAATGTCTATCCCAACAGAGTGTAGCCTTCCTGAGATCACAGATGTGCAGGTGAGAGCTGCCCTCTCCAAAGCAAAAAACACAGCATCAATGTGACCAGATGGTGTCCCGAGCTGCATCTTACATGAGCTCCAAGAAGAACTAAACCCTCATATAAAGTCACTGTTCAATCTCAGCCTTACTACAGGATATGTACCCAAGGAATGGTGTACAGCAGCAGTGGTCCCACTCCACAAAGGTGGTGCCACAACAGACCCTGGAAACTATCGCCCTATAAGCCTGACTAGCCTGGTCTGCAAAGCTATGGAGCATATCATCATGGAAATCATAAACAAAGACATTGGGAACCTCCAGACACTGGATCCTACCCAATTCGGCTTTGTTAAGGGCAGATCTTGCCTCTTGAACCTGGTCGACTTCTTTGAAACAGTTACCAAAGTCATAGATGAAGGGACGGTAGTCCAAACAGCCTACCTGGACCTCACAAAAGCCTTTGATAAAATACCCCACTCGGGCATCATAAATAAGCTCACCAGCTTAAATATCAACCCCTATGTCACAAGATGGGTTGCAAACTGGCTCAGGGATAGAACCCACATGGTTAGAATAGCAGGTGCCATGTCAGACTCTAAACCAGTTACAAGTGGCATCCCACAAGGCTCAGTCCTGGGACCTCTCTTGTTTGGTATATATTTCTCCGAGGTACAGGCTAACACAGGTGGACTATGGCTGACCAAGTTTGCAGATGACTGCAAACTGGGTGCCATAATTGACTCTCCGGCTGACACAAGCATCCTCCAAAAGGGACTGACAGAGATGGATAACTGGTGCCAGAGCCATGGCCTAAAGCTAAATGCCAAAAAGTGCATAGTCATCCCCTTTGGGAAAAACAAATTGCCCACAAATTACCACATAGGTGGTAATCCATTAAGTACAGAAGAATTAATTAGGGACTTGGGGACCCAAGTAGATAACAATCTCTCCTTTGACAATCACGTTGCCAAAGTGGTTTGAAAGACCTTCTATAAAGCCAACCTTATCATGAAAGTGTTCACATTTAGATCAAGAGAGGTCATTGTGACCCTCTACTCATCACTTATCAGGCCCATAATTGAATACAATGCTCCATTTGGACTGCAAAAAAAAAAAAAAAATATATATATATATATATAGCTATATATATATATATATATGCACACACACACACACACACACACACACACACATATATATAAACATATATATATAAACATTTATATATATATATAAATGTTTATATATATATATATATATATATATATATATATGTTTATATATGTGTGTGTGTGTGTGTGTGTGTGTGTATATATATATATATTTATATGTATACATATTTATATATATATATATATATATATATATATATATATATATGTATATATATATATATATATATATTTTTTTTTTGCCAAAAAGAAAAAATTCTTTATTGTAGGTGAGCGCTTTCATGGTGCTACTCACACCACTTTATCTGACCTTTTTACAACCATGCATTACATTACTCTATACTTTATACTAAAATTTGAATCAACCCATTAACTTAATTGATTCAGTTAAATAAATTAACCTATTAGTATCTCATGAAAACTTCCATAAAAACAATGCATAAGTTCCACAGACTCAAAAAATCATGTACTTCATTGTGCTATAAGACATATAAGAAAAAAATATATATATAACAGATATATATATATATATATATATATATATATATATATATATATATATATATATATATATATTAATATATATGAAAAACACATATAAGAAATGGGTCTACTGTTTTGGTTGAATTATATTTGGTCAGAAATGATTTCAGTCAGCCCACTTCACTGAAAACCCATTTGATTGAAAGCTTATTTGGTCGAATTCCATTTGGTCGGAAATGGAGTATAGCCCCTGCCCCCACTGCAGTGCATCCCTGGAGAAAGAATATACCATTGGGGGTGTGTGGGGGGCACAGCCCACCACATTGAGAGGTTTGGGGGCATAGCCCCCCACATTTTGCAACTAGTTTTTACTGATGTTATATGTTTCAATGTATTTTTAATGAATACACAAATATATAATAGTGATTACACTGCAATTATGTGGAGGGCTATGCCCCACAATCCCCCTAACTTTATCTTCTCACTTTGGGGTCGCAATGCAGTCTGGCAGGGGCTATATTCCATTTTCGACAAAATGGAATTTGACTAACTAGGTTATCAGTGAAATGCATTTTCGGTGAAGTGAACTGGCTGAAATCATTTTCGACCAAATGTAATTCGACCAAAAGCATTACACCCATAAAAAACATATATAAAAAAGCACATATGTATACTTTTAGAAACATATACATTCATGTAAGAGAAGAATAAAAAATAAAAAATAAATGCGTACATAAAATTCTCTTTTCCTACACCAAACCACATCAAAAAAGGGGGACTTATTTTTTGTTTAATATATGAAATATTAAAATGACTTTTTATGAAATAACTTTTTAAAAATCAAATGAATGGCCTATTCCACAGGGGATCCTGTCATTTTGCCCCTGACCCCTATCTGCTCTCATTCTAATGATCCATTGTGTCTCAGAGGTCTCAGTTCTATTTATGATGTGCCCCCCTCTATCATTTTCACTTGTTAATTCTGTCACTTGGAAGCTAAACGTGTGCTCTGGCCCATTACTTTGTGCATGCTTAGCCAATACAAGTATTAACATCTAGGAATTCCACTTCCTGCTCTGAAACCTTTATTTCAAAGGTCAGAAAGCATGTATTGGTGTTAACATCTTCCTGGCTTCCTTCTCGTAACAAAAAGAGGTCATCTACAAAATGCTTATAGAATACTATCTGCTTCCAAGTGCCATTATTTATACTGTTGTTCTCCATTAGGGCCATGACTAAGTTTGCGTAGCTGTTGGCACTAGTGTGAGCCCAATAGTAAAAAAGAAAGTTCTGAGAGTACCCGCCCAATATTCAAGTAACATGTCTCTTAGAACTTAGTACATATAGCAGTGTGTAATACTTGTTCGAGCTTCTATGTAGGAAAAACTAACAGGGAATTGAGGTTCAGAATACGAGAACATTTATTACACAATAGGAATCAGAACCTGACAAATGCATTGGCTAAGCATGTGCAAAGTAATGGGCCAGAGCACACATTTAGATCCCAAATGATAGAATTAACAAGAGTAAATGATAGAGGGGGACATCATAAACAGAACTGAGACCTCTGAGATACATTGGATGATTAGAGTGAGAGCAGATAGGGGTCAGGGACTAAATGACAGGACCCCCTTAAATCTATTTTGTGGAATAGGCCGTTGATTTGATTTCTAAAAATTATTTCATAAAAAGTCATTTTAATATTTCATATATTAAACAAAAATTATGTCCCCCTTCTTTATTTTTTTATTTTTTATTCTTCTCTTACATGATTGTGTATGTTTCTAAAAGTATACACATGTGCTTTTTATATATGTTTTTTATACGTTTTTCATATGTGTGTATATATATATATATATATATATATATATATATATATATATTTATAATATTTATGTATATATATATATATATATATATATATATATATATATATATATATATATATACATATTTTTTATGTCTTATTGCAGAATGAAGTCCATGATTTTTTGAGTCTGTGGAACTTAGACATTGTTTTTATGGAAGTTTTCATGAGATATTAATAGGTTCATTTATTTAATTGAATCAATTAAGTTAATGGGTTGATTCAAATTATAGTATAGAGTATAGAGTAATGTGATGCATGGTTGTAAAAAGGTCTGGTGAAGTGGTGTGAGTAGCACCACAAAAGCACTCACCTACAATAAAGAATGTTTACTTTGTGGCAAAGATATTTTACTTCTTGACAAATAATAGTGACTTTCTTGGCTGAGGTTTGAATCACTGGCTGTTTCTTTGTGGTTTACAAAATTTTGGATATTACTAGTGATTTATTAAAACTAACTGTGACCTTGAAGAACTGTATATTTATATATATATATATATATATATTTATATATATATATATATATATATATATATATATATATATATATATATATTCATATTTATATTATATAGGTTCATAAGTTCATATATATATATATATATATATATATATATATATATATATATATATATATATATATATATATATATATATATATATATATATATATATATATATATATATATATATATATATATATATATATATATGCATATATATATATATATATATATATATATATATATATATATATATATATATATATATATTTACAGATAACCAACCTCTTACTGCAAGACATCTGCAAAAAGCCTCACAAAGTGGGGGAATAAAGAGCAAACAATAGTTACATCTTTGAAATATGGCTGTTATATGCATAGAAGTTTGCTAGAGTAGCATGGTTTGATTTAACATATAATTCCTGATAGATTCCAGGTCTGAAACACCAATAAATTTCGTTATTTACTGATGTCAATGCTCACATCATCCCAGTGATTTCTCAGAAATCCATATCTGTTATGGGGAACAGACCAAACATATGAGCCACTAATCTGGACAGTGTCTAGACATCTGGACAGTGGAGAGGTATGACTGCAGTCATGTAGCAGAAGAGAAAAAACAGTGAGAGCTGCCTACCTGGCACTCTGTTAACAATGGCCAGACATACATAACTGTCAACTGTACAGATCTCCACAGAATGTCCAGGGTGTGGGGCCATATTTATAGCCTCTGCTGCATACCACTTCCAGGAGTCTGCTAAGTCACTGGGATGATACCAGGAGTGCAGTCACTAAATAATGATATACCATACCTCTGTACCTCTTACTGCAAGACATCTGGGCAAAGCATGACATACTTGTGGGACAGGGGGATGGAAAGAGGGACATATTTCACATAATGGTGTTACAAACTGAAACAGTTGCTGGTGTTACATGGTTTGTTGTAACATAACATCCCTGAAGGATATGATGTCTGAAACACTAATGGATGTCAACAGTTACTGACTACAATCATCAAATTATCCTACAAATTTCACAAAAACAGAATTTGTCTGAGGAACAGACCAAACATAATAGGCAAATCACTGGGCAGTCTGTGGACATCTGGACAATTGAGAGTTATGTCAGAGACATATCACTGTTAGACGTCATGTCACACAGAAAATGCATGTCCAAACAAACCCTGTTAAATTAGCAATACTTACTTAGAATCTGTACCTAGTTCTGCAGCTTTGTCCCTCATGTTGTTGGGCCTTCTCCACATGTCTCATCCTGAGAGGTATTTCCACCTACACAGGCAAGGAAAAGGGGCAAGGCCCACATGAAGGACTTAATTATAGCACCGTGTTGTTATGGCATTGGCTAATGAAAAGACAACACAGCTGCTCTGGATGCAAGTAGCAAGTGGGAGACACCGATTGATGTACAGGCCATCACCTGCTCATGAGCATTACCTATAAAAGGGAAGCTGCTGCCTATGCAACACATGTCTGAACCCATCTACACAAACACAGACTGCAACTACATAAAACTAACAATTTGCAGTATTCTGAAGACATTATTCAGCATTATAACAGGTATGTCAATCACGTAAGCTTGTACTGGAATGCAGAAGGGGATGCAATAATGTCAAATAGGACATTAAACATTAGGTCGCAACAAGACCTGCTGGACTCACATGCTGCTGTCTGGCATCTATGGCCATTCCTGCTTGCCCTGTCTGCATTGACATGGATCACATCTCTGAGCCCTGAGTCACCCCACCAAAGGTCATCTCATGTGTGACTACTACTGGAGTGTCTGCTGTGCAATATTGAGAGTGACACTGCTAGGTCAGCTGCCTGGGATATTGTACATGTTCATTTGTCACCGGTGAATGCTACTATGATACATATGCTTGTCCTACAAATGTAGGAGACTTATATAAGGTATGTGCATAGTACACAACAGGTGCAGAAGTGTGTGTTGAACTGTATGTTATATATTGAGCCCATACCTGGCAAATGTCAAGAGCTTTGCAGACTGACCACATGTCTGCCTCATATTTGTTGTCAATGGCTCATACAGTTGTGCATTCTCTGGCACATCACTGGCAACCCATTAAAGACTGAAGTCATAACATAATAGCATACATTTGATTGTCAGAAGTCATATCCTGCAGAGTAGACCTGTGAATGCAACACCATCTTTGCTGGCAACTACGTGTGTTTCAGCTAGATTCATAAAGTGACACTATTTTCTTGCCTTTGCCCACCAGTGACATGTGCTCTTGTGCAGATGTCTTGTTCTAACAGGAGGTAGGTGTCTTAGCATGAAGCTCATGTCAATGGAGGCGTACCCTGTCCTGTAGGATGCCAATATTTGTCCAGTCATTGACACCAGCTTTGTAGCTGTGGAGAGCACACCAACCTTGCCAGGTTATTTATCCCATCATATACTTAGACCCCAAATAGAGGGCTGCAAAGCCACAGGAGATAGAGTGTTGAACATTAGCATGCACATACACATACACACCTCCAGGCTGGCCAAACAGTATGACACATGGGAGACATCTCGGGTGCAGTTAACAGCTGACAAATCACCTACTCAAATCATAGCTAGCTACAGGCCTCCAGCTATGACTATGGACACCCACCACACCTATTGAGACTTGCTGGAATCTGTCAGGATCCATTCATCTACCCTGCTCCTGGCTGACTTCAAATACCCAACCATAGTATGCCTGACCTATGCCACCTGAACATGAATGCACAGAGATTCCTTGGCTTTGTCAATGACAATGTAGTGGATCAGCTGGTCAACACTCCTACGACAGGTGGACATAACCTGTACCTGATCCTAACCAACATAAGTAGCCACTGTAGCACACCTACAGTGTCATCCTCCTTGGTAAGATCTGGCATATAGCCATCACTGTTCAGGTTACCATCTTCCCTGCCTCCCCTCCTTGTCAAGGTCAAACAAAATTGACTTTACACAAATGAATATAAATCTCCTCAGAGCAGTTAGAGGTAGTTTTACAGCCAATGTCCAATCAGTTGGAACTGGCAGTAATGTCCAAGCCAACACCACAATATTGTGTGGGCACCTACATAGCTGTATGGACTCCGCAATATCTGACAGGACATCATCTTCTTCAAGGTAGGGTAAACATCTGTGGTGGACAGCAGCAATACACAAATACCAAAATAGATGTAAATATTTGCTGGGCAGGGCCAAGAAGGAACAGTTGCCTTATTGGAAGCAATGTCACCTTGGTCTGCACAAGCAAATAAGGTCAGAGGTGAATTACCCTAGGGGCATCTTTGAGTGCACGTTGGACACATCTACCAAGGCCAATCACTAGGCCTTCCACATATGTGTCTACAATCCCAGAGGCAACACACAAATTCACTCTGTAGTGGTGGTCAATAACATCACATACACATATGGCATAGATATAGACAATTGGCTGCAGACAGGTGAAGTGTAAACATCCCTCCTCGTCCCCCCATCAGTACACATGTGCATGCACAACAGTTGCCCTCCTCCCCTCATTATCTTGAAGCAGGTTGGTAATGCCCTGTCAAAGAAAACACACAGAAGTCTCCATATGCCTGATACCATCCCTGTCTGCATCCTACATGAACACAGGCATGGGATCTCAGATGCAATCTACACTATAGTCAACCAAAGCCTGAGCACTGGTGTCATCCCATCTGCACAGAGTACATCCACTGTCATCCCTATATACAAAGGCAGAGCAATCCACTGACCCAGCCAATCATATGCACATCAGCCTAACTAGCCTGCTCTGCAAGGGCATGTTATGCCATATCAAGGACATTATGAACAGGGACATCAGCAACATTGAAATGCCTGAGTTCACACAGCATGGTATTGTCAAAGGGAGATCAGTCAGGCCTGTTAAACCGGGTCAACCTCTCTGAAGTGGTCAACAAACATAAGCAAGAGGGGAAGATGGTAAACAATGCCTACCTTCACCTAGCCTTATTCCTCACAATAATCCCCAGGCAGCCAGGATACATATGCCTACACAGCTAGGCACCAACCTGTATGTTACCAGATGGATAGCTAACTGGCCAATGATAGTACCCACTTCATCAAAGTAGTGGAACCCACATCTAGTAGCAGAGTCTTATAAAGCGGTGTACCCCAAGGATCGGTCTGGGGGCCTCTACTGTTTCAGGTATATGTATCTGAGGTACAGGACAAAAGCAGTGGTCTGTGGCTGGCCAGGTCTACAGATGCTTACAAGCTGGCCATGGTCTTCCATTCCACTACTGATGTGAACATACCTACATACATACATGCAGATGTTTCAAGCATGGGCATTAATGCCCTTCTAGCTTGCCAATATACCAAGACACACGTTCCCATAATAAATGTCCAGGCTGTTCTTAAAAATATCTAAACTAGTACTTGCATTAATGTAATTTGGTAGTCTGTTCCAAGCATCAGGTACTCTGTCAGAGAACCAATTAGTAGACTTCTCATTCCTATAGAATCTTCTACATAGGTTATCTGATGATTCTCTAGTACTTTTTGATAACCCCAAACATTCCCAGAGGCAGTTGTCCCTAAATGACTATATACCTGAATAAGATCTCCTCTGAGACACTGTACATGTTCAGATATGTTAGTCTTTCATAACAACTTAGATTTTCACATCCATGGATGCCCTTGATATATTTCTGCTGTACTCTTTCCAGATTATTCATGCTTGTTTTCCTATAGGGTTTCCATATTGTTATTCCATACTCAAGTTTGGGGCTAATGTAACTAACAAACAATGACTTCATTATATTTGATTTCCTAGACTTTATAAATCTTTTTATACAACCTATAGTCATATAACTATCATTAGGCAATTGGTTGATAGGATTAGAAAAACTCATAGATGAATTTTACCTGGTCTATATCACAAAATCGACATTTGAAAATGTCGACTCACATTTGTTCGACACGAAAATGTCGAACTCCAACATACTCGAATGGCCAAATCAACGATTTCTTTCTGACAGAAAGAAGTTGCTTGGCCAAAAACCAATGCCACACAAAAACAAACAACCCTAACTAAATATTCTAACTCTGAGACCGCACTACAGTTGGGGAAAGGGCAGGTGTAACAAAACAGGCAATCGATTTCTTTCCCATGGAAAGAAATTGATGAGTTGGCCGTTCGGGAATGTTGGAGTTCGACATTTCCATGTCAAACAAATGTGAGTTGACATTTTCAGATGTCAGTTTCGTGATATAGACCCAAATCTGCCCATATACCCAGGTCCTTAAATGAGCCTTCAGGTTCAATCACTGTGTGCTGTATTAAATATTCACCTTTCAGTTTATGTCTCCCAAATCTTATATGCGTATAGCCACGGTGTTGCACCAGTAGCATTGTTGCCTCACACAAGAGGTTCTCTTGTTCAATTCTTGGCTGGAGTGCCTTCTGTGTGGAGTCTGCATGTCTTCCCCGCGGTTGAGTGGGCATTCGAAAGACATGCATATATGGGTGTGCCTTCACTGAAGGCTGGGCATCCGGCTGGCAACTCGGCACCATAAAAAATCTACTGCCAATCAGTAGCGGACCAGAGTTCCACTGTGGGGACCCCATCCAGGAAAAAACGAAAAGACAAACATCAACATATTATTCTCCTGTGCCCAAATGGTCAATTTAGTCAAATTATTTTGCAGACATGCTTTATTTGTAACACTTGTAATCAGTTTACCCAATTTCAGGTTGTCAGCATATAGACTGTAGAACACCTCAGATGAAAAAGTAAGGTCTGAAAGATACAATCTAAACAAGTAAGGGCCTAGGACAGAGCCCTGTAGGACACCTTGACTGTAACCAAGGATTTCACCTGTCCAGTTGGTGTGTGATACTTGCCATGTCCTATTTGTAAGCAATGCAGCTATCCATCTTATCAAGAGTACATCAATACCTAGTTGTACTTATTTATTGATCAGTGTTTTGTGTATGACCCTGTCAAATGCTGAAGTTAAGTTAAATCTATATAAATCACGTGACAGCACAATTTTTCATTCATAACTGTTATTATATTGTTATAGAACATCATGTTACAGGTAGTAATAGATCTATTTTCAACATATGCATGCTGATATATGGTTTCAAGTCCCAACATATCCAGTTCTGACAATAACTTATCCAGTATTACCTTCTCCATTATTTTTCCACAACATGAAAGTAGACTTAAGGGTCTATATGATTCTGGGTTTGTCCAACTCCCCCTTCCCTTAAAGATATGTTTCATAAGTGCATGTCTCCAATCTTGAGGAATCTTCCCATATTTATATGACCTAGTGAATAATACATATAATGATAGTGTAAGTTCTTGCTGAAGTGTTCTCAGGTCATTGTTACTTATTCCGTCTCCTCCCTGTGCTTTGTTGGGATCCAGTTTACACAGTTCTATTTCAATATAATCTAATTTTATTCCAGTATCTGGGGTTACCTGGATGTCACTAGGACAACTTACCATCCCTTTTGTGGATCCAAACTGTTTTGCATAAGATTTTGTAAATATATCTGTAATCTGTTGTGTCTGAGAATAAATTTTAGAATCTGCACACAGTTTATCAATTTGTGTATCTTTCCTCCTTCCACATCTTATGTATCTAGCAAAAGGTTTCCTATTATGCTCAATACCTTTATGAGGCCACCAGGGCCAATAGCCTAGTTTCATCTTATGAGGCTATGCACCTAGTACTTTACGTGTTTCCTCTATGTATTACAGACTGTCCTGCAATGTCATCTGAAATAAATCCCTGTGAGTCTGAACTGTGTATGTACTGCAGTGATAGTGTATAGTCCTGTCCCCTCATCAGTTATTATCACATATCGTTACACCTTGTCATTGTGTGTGGTCTGTATAGCAGTAAGTCAGCTCTTATAGTACGTGCATATGCACTTGGTGCCACTGTATATCTCACTCGAATAGCCTTGGTCTTGGCCACAAATACCATTCTGCTACTAGGCCCATCACACAGTAGGATTTGTCACTCTTTGTTGTGGGCCTGACAGTAGCAGTGAAGGAGATGGATTGGGGTAGGTAGAACTACCATAAGGTCTGCCCTGAAGGGTCCATAGGTGTCACAGCTGTGCCAGACTGTACCAGGAGTGTGTGTGTGCATGTGTGTGTGTGTGTGTGTGTGTGTGTGTGTGTGTGTGTGTGTGTGTGTGTGTGTGTGTGTGTGTGTGTGTGTATGTATATGTATATACTTATATGTATATATGTATGTATATATATATATATATATATATATAGATAGATAGATAGATAGATAGATAGGTAGATATATCAGCAAACATAATACTGCAGGGTATTAATTTTCATATGTTGTGTTCCTCTGGCAGGTAAACACAGGGGTTGGTGTCCCTCCCCCTCACAATCTGATGTCAGTGTCTTAGCGGACTCCCATGATGATGGTGGTCATAGTAAGCACAGGTGGGGCTGTCAGTGCCTGGATCTGTGCCATTATTTGGTATCCCACTTTCTCCCACCATGTCCCCGCAGACAGTCAGTATGCCCACACATGGCTAGTCCCCAGCAGCCATGGATAATGGACAGACTGGCATGGAACAGGCTAGTGTGTTGAGTATGGCGAGTGTGAGTGTGGACACCAGCCATAGGCAGAGTGCAGGCAAGGTCACAGACAGGCAGATGGACAATGGTGCTCAACAGAGGATTGCTGCCTACCAAGCCCCTGTCACAAATGCCATGGCGGTTGTCACCAGATGCATGTTATGGTCCATCATGGAGGCACTGGCGTGTACTGACTGCAACACCAGACGAATGCTCAGGGTCATGAATGCAGTGCTCTCTGCCATGTGTGATGACCTCCACAGCAGTTGTGATGTCATACATCATCTTGCCAATGTTGGGGATAGACAGTGGGGTGAGACATTGTCACTGCTCGACCATGCAATGTCTGTGCTTGACCATGTGGTGGGAGAAGGGCATCGGCCAAGTGGACGTAGGTCAGTGACATGATCAGCTTTGAACCAACATGGCCATGAACATTCACAGTCTCATAGTGGCAGTACCAACAGCACTAGTGAATGGAGAGTGCTGTCCACATCACACCAGATCAGGCCATAGACACATTGTCCTTGCCAGTCCCATCAGGGACACAGGTCCAGCAGACAGCAGTCACCATCAGGGAGTGGTACTGCATCTGTCCTTGGGCCTGGCTATGCCAGTGATACACCTGGCAGAAACAGTTACAGCATCCCTGCTGGGAGACAATGAACCATACATCCTGCCATTTACGATCTACACCTGTCCAACATAGCCCTTTGTCAGGCATCCACATTGCTTGCTGGTGTGTAGACAAACACTCACACATCCCTATCCCAGGCCAGTCACCACCAGACATGCACAGCTGCTCTGCATGGCCCATTTGAACAACACCCCTCCAGACACACACACACACACACACACACACACACACACACACACACACACACACACACACACACACACACACACACATGCACACACACACATGCACACACACACACACACACACACACACACACACACACACACACACACACACACACACACACACACATGATGTCAGCCATATAGCCCAGCTAAGGCCTCTGTTAATCCAACACCACACCCTGTGCATGTGGTGATACATGTGCCTCAACCCTATTATCCATACCATCAATGAACAGGCATGCTCATATCAGTCTGATGCACTGGGTGACTATGGTAGAGTGTAGCAATGTCATGCTGTGTAAGGTGCTGTCTTCTGGCAGTAGTTATGGGTGCACATCGAGGTGTATGTATCTAGTTAGACATGATTCACTTTTGGTATTAGTACTGCTGACTGTCTGTAGTGTCAAGTACTGTATTATGGTTGTATTCCAGGTGTCTGTGTGTCTGCAGGCTGTGGGTCTGCTGACAGTAGCAGTGATGAATAAGGTGGAGTGGAAACACAGTGACCTTTTCATAGCCAAGGTACAGCTGTACAGGTACATGTTTTCCAGGTCTGTTTACATGCAACAGTGTTTGAGGGGTAATTGTGGTAGATGGTGTTACCTTGCATACATACCCTTGATACAGCCACCTAGCCTGCATACATTTCACTGCAGGACTGCAAGCTCACACATACAGAGGAGGTTACTTGGTACTGGTACTAGTCCCTCACCAGCTTAGCCATTACATTCACTGCAACAGATTCAGCTATCAGCACCTGTTGCCCCTGACATTTCTGTCACATCCACTTGACCCTCATGCTGTTGATGAGGTTTTGCCTGGTACTGTGTATGATTCCTGACACAGGTCAGCCTGTGTTAGTCTAACCTGACAATCATCAGCATGTGGGTCTGCTATCTCATATGCATGTCTGGCCTCTCATGCTGGTAGTGCACACAGAGTCATAATCCTGTACGGTGGCAGCTGACAAAGGGCTGAGCACAACTCCTACCTGCACAGTCTTATGAACGATAGTGCTAGATACATAACACAATAGCACAGCAGTACTGTAGTGTGGCTGTGTCTACCACTACTATTGAAGTGGGTGACAATTGTAGGGACTGTTAGGATCAGCAATGGTGGGTTCAGAGGCCCTTAACATGTTAGAGCCATCTCACACACACACACACACACCACTGCATGGGGACATGCATTGAGACACACATGCACATGGAGGTGACACTTCTCAGAGTAGATGACCTACCCATCTATTAATGCACAGTACACGGTGATGCACCCATTGGACTGCAGTGGCTTGGTATTAGAAACTGTGTAAATGTGCTTATACGGTGGATGACATCTGTATGGGCTGATACTAGGTTGGCAATGGGGGAGTTCACAGGTGGGAAGTGGCACACAAAATGGTATAGGTATCACACACACACACTGAATATAGCCAAAGGGGCTGTGCATACAGAAACACATACAAAGTTGCCAATAGACATATTAATAACCCTACATATCCAGTTGTATGTACTATAGTGCTGCATACACATGCCATGCTCCATATACATTATATGCCTAGGACATAACACATAACCTCTCACAATAGGTACTCTTGCAAATGCATTCATGGATGGTGAGATAACACACCAGACATAGTGATTGGTCTCATCTACTGCTCCTACATACCTGCACAAGTGATAGTGTGACAGACTTTGTATCAACATGATGTGTCAGTCAGGTACAATGTCTGATGCTGGCATGTGTGTCAGTATGGTAACTGTGACATATTTGGCAGTGATATCACAGGAATGTTCATTGTCAGGGGACACAGACCACATATAGGTTGCAAACATATGGCTATCCCATGTACATCTGTACAGATGACTGGTATGAACTGTATAGTGTTACATGGTGCATGTGAGGCAGATATCATTAACATGGTCTTTAAACTAATGTCATGAGTAGAGGATCAGCAGGCCTTAAAATGGTATAACCTACACACACAACAGCCACAAGGGATAAGCTGCACACACTACTATAGTTGTTGGTATAGAAATTAGAACCCCTACTATTTCTACTACAGTATTACTCAGTTATTGCACATGCACAGAACTTATAGGGCTGACAAGTGTATACAGGTACATCTAGAGTAAATGACATCAGCAGGCCTTGTAAAGTAGGGTAATAGGTCATGAACTGGGTGGTATACTCCTCAAAATGGTACAACCCACACCCTCAGAGGATATGAGTCTCACCCAAACACACACTGATGTGAGTCTCTCTCTCTCTCTCTCTCACACACACACACACACACACACACACACACACACACACACACACACACACACACACACACACACACACACACACACAAACACACAGTTGCCATTATTGAGATTAGAATCCCTGCTTATCTAGTTATGTATACTACAGTGTTACACAGTTATCACATGCGCCATGGAGCTTTGGAGCTTATAGGATTTTACAGTGTCACAAGGTATGTCTAAGGTGATTACATCAAGAGCCCTTGTAAAGTATTGCAATGGGAAATATACTGGGTGAGAAGGGCATCAAAATACATTACCCTACAAGCATACACACTTACAAACACCATCATACACACACACACACACATACACACACTTGCACAACTAAGTGTAGAACCCCTGCCTATCTAGTTATCTGTACTATATTGTTACTTACATGCACCACATATAGCTTATAGGGTTGAGTACTGTCCAAAGGTACTTCTAAGGGCAATGACATTGGCAGAACTGCTAAAGTAGGGCACTGGGAAGTGTTGTGGGTAAAAGTCCTCAAAAAATGTCATCCTACAAACATACACACTTAAAACTCTTGCACATATGCTTATACACACACATTTGTTGAACCTGAGAATAGAACCCCTGCCTATCTAGTAATTTGTATTATAGTGTTACGCAAGCATCACACATACTATAGAGCTTATAGGACTGATAAGTGCCAAAAAGGCCTCAAAATACTTCATCCTATGAACATATACACTTATAAACTCTTGCATATACACTTATATACACACACACACACACACACACACACACACATTTTTCAGAACCGAGTAGAACTCCTGCTTATCTAGCTATTTGTACTATAGTGTTACACAGTTATCACATGTGCTACAGATACACACACACATTTGTCAGAACTGAGTAGAACCCCTGCTTATCTAGCTATTTGCACTATAGTATTATGCAGTTACCGCATATGATAAAGTGCTTACAGTGCTGACAGGTGCCCAAAAGTACTTCTAAGGTGAATGACATCAGCAGGACTGCTAAAGTTGGACACTGGGATGTGTACTGGGCGAGAAAGTCCTCAAAATACTTCAGCCTACTAACATTACACACACATTTACATGATATATTATCTGTTTCCCATATATATGTCTGTGTAGCACATGCAACAGATGCAGAAATATCATAATTAGGAATGGAACCCTTGCCTGTCTAGTTATTTGTACTATACTCTTACATACTTATTGCACTCGCCATGGAGCTTATAGGACTGGGGCTGTGCAAAGGTACTACTAAGGGGAATAACATCAGCAGGACTCCTAAAGTAGGGCACTGGAAAGTGTTGTGGGTGGGAAAATCCTCAAAATATGTCATCCTATAAATGCACACACACACACACACACACACACACACACACACACACACACACACACACACACACACACACACACACACACACACATTTGCCAGAACAGGGGATGGAACTTGTGTCTATTTAGTTATTTGTACTATACTGTTACATACCTTCTGCATCAATGATGGAGCTTATAGGGTTGCTGCTGTGCAAAGGTACTTCTAAGGGGAATGACATCAGTAGGACTGCTAAGGTAGGGCATTGGGAAGTGTTATGGGTGGGAAGGTTCTCAAAATATGTCATGCTATAAATATACGCACTTATACACATATTGTCCAGAACTGGGAATGGAACCCCTGCTTATCTAGTTATTTGTACTATACTGTTACATATTTATTGAATGTGCCATGGAGCTTAAATGGTTGGTGGTGTGCAATGGCACTTCTAAGGGGAATAATATTAGCAGGACTACAAAAGTAGGGCAATGGGAAGTTTTGTGGGTGGGAAGGTCCTCAAAATACATCCCTCTATAAGCATACACACTTACACACACTTGTACACACACACTTATATAAACACATTTTCCAGAATTGGGAATGGAACCTCTGCTTATCTATTTATGTGTACTATACTGTCACATAGTTATTGCACGCATAATGGAGCTTAAAGGGCTGGGGCTGTGCAAAGGTACTACTAAGGGGAATGACATCAGCAGGACTGCTAAAGTAGGGCACTAGGAAATGTTGTGGGTGGGAATGGCCTAAAACTGTTTCACCTACAAACAAACACACACTCACTCGCTCTCACACACACATACATTTGCCAGGATTGAGATAGAAACTCTACCTATCTAGTTATTTGTACTGTAGTGTTACACAGTTATCGCATGCACTACAGAGCTTATAGGACTGATAGGTGTCCAATGGTACTTCTAAGGTGAATGACAGCAGCAGATCTTGTGAAGTAGGGCAATGAGAGGTGTACTGAGTGGAAACATTCTCCTAATACCTAGACCTACACACACACACACACACACACACACACACACACACACACACACACACACACACACACACACACACACAGGCAGGTGATGTGATATTACAACCTCCACCTCAGTACTATTACACAATGGAGCTCATCTTCATGCTGGCAAGTGCGACTGGTTATGACCGGTATGCCACTGTCTGCAGCAGGACATCACTCTATGCCATTCAGGGTATCCATGTGTGTGACTCATTCTGTGTGTGTTCTCCTGTGTCTCTCCTTCTATCACTTCCTGTCTCTCGCTTCCCCATATCTAAGTGTGTGCATGCTTGATATATTATCTGTTGCCCATATATATGTCTGTGTAGCACATGCAACAGATGCAGAAATATCACTTATGGGCCACCTACAGCTTGCTGAGGGTAATTCTGTCTGATGGGTGTGTGTAGGGACAGTTAAGGTGTACAGTGCTGTCTGTATGCAAAGACATATATATACAATACAGTCATATAGTCCGATGTGGGTTCCAACATGGCCTGTGATTCTCTAAGTGTAGGAGCATGCCCAGTGTGACCTTCTATAGTGAGAGTGGGACTCCATTCCAGAGATAACTGTACTCTAGTTTGGCACTTTATGTGTCACAGCCATATATCTCAGAAGTAAACAGTAATTTTCTAAGGCTAGTGGGTCTGTTTAGCATATATTTTCTGACATATCTGGAGTCTGACACTGCAATGTATTGTGTCATTACCTAGTGACAGTCATCCTCAGATCATCACAGTGCTTTATCAGAGGAATACAAGATGTATGATGCACAGACCAATACTATGAGCCAATATTACATCACATACAGGGTTGTGAAATTTACACCTCTCAGTGTACCTATTTAGCAGGTTATTCATCCTTGCACCACTCCATTTGCTGTGGTCCTTAGACGGTTTGTGTTGCTATATGTTATTATGAGGCTACATGTGGGCCTAGCTGTCATACCATCACAGATTGACATCTGCACAGGCCAAAATATGACAGTCAGACAAAGGCCCACGCATGGGGATGGGGTGTTAATCGTGTTCTGCCAAACATAATGGTTGGGAGACCAGTTTGGTAATTGCTTGTTTGCTATTATGGGTTTGATGTCTGCTTCCCCACTGTCTGCCATTGCTGTTTTGACATGACCCTTTCTTGTTTGGCAAATAGTTGGCAGGCAAATGCAATGTTAGGACAAACAGAACAGATATACAAGGCATATTTGTGCTCCTTCTGTGACATCCTGTGTCATTCCAGAGGTATGGCCGCTGGCCACTGACATGTTGTCAGTGCTGACACAGAAAGGTGGCAGCCTTTTATGCATTGGTATTACACTGACCTTCATGTACCTCAGCTTCTGAGAGCCAGACATCTCGACAAAGCCATAAATGATTGGGGGACAGAGGATAAAATGTAGGGACCATTTTTAAGTATTGGCCTTACAAACCTAGAAAGGTGATTCAATAACAGGTTTTGCATTAGCATGCATGTTTCGATGGGTATACAGTCTGACTCTACAATCTGTAATTATTTTCTGACCTTAGTCTTGCATGATTTGCCAATGAATTGATAGGCAACCACTATTTTGTGTTATACAGACCACAATTATGATGCAAACCTCTGGACATTGTGCAATAGGTCTGTACAGTTGAGAGGTATGGTAGGCATTGTGCAGGTTACACTAAACTGTACTTGGCACTGCAGTTCTCTGAACATGGCTCTGTCAAAGATGGCACTGTACCTAGGCCACTACAACACAACAGCCAGGAGTAGGTTCTGGCCAAATCCTGACAGTATTAACTGCAAATATACATAGCTCATTGACCCCTGCATATTGTGGACATGCAACAAGTTATGTGTATTGGGACAGCCTTGTTAATGTGTGCTCTGCTGCTATTTCACTGCAAACATACCTGTTACTGCATTTCTATGGAATTGGGGGGCACACCTGTCACCTGTACACATTTGCACAGACTGTGCTGATATTTGCTTTACATTTTGGTTCCATTTAGCATACTATTGTGTCCTATTTTAGGGACTGGAGACATATCACTAAAGACCACTGGTCAGATTGTAATAGCATACATTTGAGTTTCAGACTTCTTACCATTCACAGCCTTACTGCAACTGCAAGACATGCTGTGCTATCACTGTGTAAGTCTGTAGGGGGTATTTCATCATTGTTGCCATTTGTGGGCCTTTGCCAGACATTTCTTTATACTTTTCTACAGCTGACTTGCTGGGAGAGGTTAAGGAATGAGTATGGGACCCGCACACGGACATCCATGCCTGTGCCCTATGATCCTCCAGTTAGTTGCCCCCTCCCGCATATACTGCAGTGGGATTTGCCACCCTGAGTAGTACTACATAGTGAGGGAGGCCAGTACTGGGCAAACATTTCCTGGTGTCCCACATAGCTGTCAGTTGTCTGCTGCTATCCCAGTAGGCCACCCCATTCCCTTGCATGAATGCAGCAATGCCATAGATATGCTACCAGAACATATTAATGCATTCATTTATTGTTAAGAAGACTGACTTACCTTGTACCTATGGTAGTTATGTGGACAGTGCCTGAGGGTTGCCTATGTCAGATGGATGCAGTACACTGCCTATACATGGTCAGTTACAGGTAGTTTGATGTGTGTGTCATCCATTTTACTGTGTGTGTGAGCCAGAGAGAGGTGTCAGTCCCTGGGTGCCTACAGTGTCAGTGTGTGTGCTATGCTTTGCCTCTTTGCCAAGGCCAGGCCATACTGGACATGCCTCCATCTGCCTGCAGGAGCTGGCTCAGGGGGTGCCTCCTCCAAGTACCTCTGTGCCTGTGCAGACCTTGTCAATGGTTGGGGGCTGTGTGGCCTTTCCCCATGCAGTTCCTGCTGCAGCTGTTTCTGCAGGATCATATTGTGTAGCATGGCACATACTATGAGCATGTGTGCACGTGTGGCTGGAGAGTACTGCAAGGCTTCACCTGATATGTTAAGGCAGTAAAACCATGACTTGAGCATCCCAAACACATGCTCCATAATGATCCTGGTTTGTGTATGTGCCTAATTATGGCGTTCTTGAGTGGGTGTTTGTGCATTTCTGATGGGAGTTATCATCCACAGCTCCAGTGCATAACTAGCATCCCCCACCAGATGGCCATACAGGATGTCCCCCCTGGCAAATCCCTGATACAGCTGTGAGGAATGCTAGATGTGAGAGTTGTGATAGCTAACAGGGCTGTCAGCACACACATTCATGATAATGCCCTGACCATTGCACATGACCTGGCAGTTGATGGAGGGTATGCCCTTGTGGTTTATATAGACACTACCCTGCTCACCAGGTAGTATTTTGATGTGGATATGTGTGCATTCTATGGCACCCAGTACCTCTGGGTAGTCTGTTACATGGTGGAAGAGGTGCATATTGCTAGTCAACTCCTCCTGGGTGCTGGGGAAGTAAATGTGCTAACCAGAATGTGGTAACATGGCATCCAGGAACTGGTGGAGTACCCTGGATACAGATGCCTGTGAAACCCCCATGATGTCCCCAGTAGGTTTTTGGAAAGTACCTGTAGCTGCTATTCTTAAGGCTACACATACCTTGGTATCCACTGGGATAGATTCCCCTATGTTGGTTCTGGTTCTGAAGCGAAGCCGGCACAGCTCAATGAGTTACTGAAGTATGTCTCTGTCCACTCTGTAACACTCTACTATCTCTAGATCATGTAGCCCCTGGCAGATTACCCTGGGTCTGAACACTCTTCTCCTCCTCCTCAGTCTGGGGCAGTTGCCAGCATTATCCTCCTCACTGCCCTCTGCCTCTAGCACATACTGATGTATCAAAACAACAAGAGCCCCTACCATTTTGTCAGTTAAAATTCCCCCAAGTGTGTACACCAATGGTGCAGAGTTAAAGGGAAAAAACAGACTGAAAGGTGTTTGCACAGCTTATACTGTTGTGCTGCAGTGGCTGCCTATATGATTGGCTAGCTATGATACATTCCATCTGCTTGCTATTTTATTTGTACTTGATTGCTTTTGTTCTGCTATTTCTCCCTTTTTTTTGTCCTTCCCATTTCTGCCCCTTTTAAGTCCTGAGGTGCACCATGCAAAGCCGGTTATCAACAGTCCTGCTATTCCCTTTTTTTTTTTTTTAGACCCAGTGCACACCGTGCAAACCTGTTTAGGCATAGTAAACACTTTGCAGTAGAAATGGCCCTCCCCTTGACACGAACACGCTCTTCATTTCATGGAATAAGTCAATACAGCCCCGGACACACCCCCTTGCTTAGCTGTGCTTAGCTAAGCTCAAATTGGAGCATGGAGCTCTAGTGTGTTTAAACCAAGCATGACACCTCCTTTTCATGTCAGCTGCTTCTCCTGCTTACACTGCAGAATTATAGCTTCTACATGGTTAGGTGCATTTGTACATGGTCTCCCACTTTATGATTCATTAAGATTTGCTCATTTGCATAACCCACTGCCTTAGCCCCTTGTTACACTACCACACCACAGCATTTCCCCTTAGCAACCATTGTTCCCTGTTATTGTTTTGATTCTGCATGACATAGGCTATAATGGCAAAATGCAAATTTCACTTAAAATTGTCTTTTCCCATTTTTATTTTTATTTTCCGCATGATCCCTTTTGCGTGCTGCTGCCCTATGCTTAAACGGCTGAAATCGGCCAAAAATAAATAAACTTTGAAATGTATTATTTTGCAACTCTTTTCCATGCCAATGGCCATATTTTTGGCCATTGGCTTGCATGATGACTATAATACATGCTTTACTTTGAGCTGTCATGCCTCCATTTTGATTTTTGCAGAAATGTATTTGGCTGGTAGCCAAATACATTTCTGTAACTGACTCTAGTCTGGCATGGATGCCTGCCTGCTTCCTGAATCACTAATTTACCTCATTTGCATGTTTTTCACCAGCGAACGAGGTAATTAGGATTATTCAGTGGTGTCCATGCCAGAATAGTGCTGGGAAGCTTGTGCATGCTCCCAGCCTACTTTCCTGAATCTCACAGCCTCTGAACTCCGCATTTGGGCCATGCCACTATTCAGACACAGGATTTTAAGTTGATGAGTCCCAGGGTGTATCTTCTACATTTTTCCACCCGTGCTGAAATTTTTAGTTTATTTGCAATAGTGCATGATAGATCATGGTCTGTTTTAATATTGTGCACAGCTTTTATCACGTCTATCTTTTTCAGTATGTTTTTTGATCTATTCCCTTTTCTATAGTCTTCTAACAGTGACACTTCTTGTCTTAATTGCTTTATAGTTTTCTCTATTCAATACTTCCATGATGGTATTTGATTTCTCCCCTTCCTTTGTCTCACTACCCTTTATTCTTGTGGTAGAACCTTATCAGTTATTAGTTTAGCTGCACAGTAATATATCCTGTTTACTTCTGTTATATTACATGGATCTCTGTGGTCAGTCCTAATTACTGTATTCATTTGTTTTATCAGACTTCTAACTTTTGGGGTTTTATTGACCTTCTGCAGTTTATTTCTTTCATTGACCTTAATATATCTATGTCCATTAAATCAAGCAACTCTTCCCTTAGTTCATTTTCTTCCAGACTGAGGACACATCCTTTATTTTCCACTTCCTGTGGGCATTCTATAGAAAGTTCTATAGCATCTTCCTGTGTCACTTTCTCCCCAATTTCATCCTATGCCATCTGTTGCTTTGTCATATGGGAAGTCACTGGCCTATCAGTCCTCAACGTTGGCTGCATCAGAGTTTCCACAGTTTCCTGCTCATTCCCTTGCTGTCTAGCTTCAAGTGAATTTTTATACTGGTTTCCTGTGAAAGGCTCAAAAATATCTTGATATGAAACCTGACCAATTGCTTCCTGTTCCACTGGTTTCCCCTTAATTTGGATATCCATTGCTCTATCCTGTTGTGGTGCTTTCTGCATTAGATTTCCTACACTAAATACTTCACTTTGCAGCTGCGCCATAACCTCAATTTCTATTTCTTTAACTTCTCTATTAGTAATCTCCTTTTCTACTTTTTCTCTTAGTCTTCTTATTTTCTATATTGTAAAGTTTTCCATACCCAGATTCCCTTGTCCGTATTTATCTTCAAATATCTTTGGTGCTGCTCTTTTTGTATTAGTTAGTTTTGCTTTTGCATTTGCATAAATATTATACCATATTAAACATATTTTCTTTTCTATGTCCATATTCATTCTTCAGATGTCTCCTGATATTTCTGCTTCTCCTTATTCAGAGGACTCACTTGATCATGCTGTGATGTAGTCTGTGTTAAACCTTCTACATTAAATCCTTCACTTTCCAGAAACTCCATAACTTCAACTTCTATTTCTTTAACTTCTGCTTTACTAATCTTCTTTTCTACATCTTTGTGATATTAAATTTTTTATTGTGAAATTTTACATATCTGGATGTCTTTGCCTGTATTTTTCTTCAAATATCTTTTAGACTGCCTTCTCTATATTAATTAACTTGGCTTTCTCCTTTGTATAAATCATCATCATCTTCTTTTGGCTGTTCCCGTTAGGGGTCGCCACAGCGGATCATCTGTTTCCATTTCTTGTTGCAAAATATAAACTTCGGACTCAACACGGCTTTATATTTAAAGAACAAAAAGGTTTCCATTTCTTCCTGTCTTCTGCATCTTGCTCTGTCACACCAACCACCTGCATGTCCTCTCTCACCACATCAATAAACCTTATCTTAGGCCTTCCTCTTTTCCTGTTACCTGGTAGCTTTATCCTTAGCATATTTTTTCCCAATATACTCAGCATTCCTCCTCAGCACATGTCCAAACCAATGTAATCTTGCCTCTCTGGCTTTGTCTCCAAACCTTCCAACCTGGGCTGACCCTCTAATATACTTATTCCTAATCATGTCAACCTTCGTCACACCCAGTGCAAATCTTAACATCTTTAACTCTGCCACATCCAGCTCAAACTCCTGCCTTTTATTGCACCGTATCAAATTGATCTTTCTTTCCCATGTCCATATTTCTTTTTTATGCTTTTCAAAAATATCTAGGTTTTGTTGTTTACATTTTCACACTTCCTCAGATGCTTGTTTTTTTTTCAAACAAATCAAAGTTTCTTGATCCATATACTGTTTTTCAAAAATCTGTTGTATTAATGAACACAAATTTTCATTTGAAGCATCTGACAGATTTTCCTGTGGAAGTATTTTTCTTTCCTCTAATTTAGCTATTAATGCTTTCCTAAATCCTCTGTCTGGAAATTCTGGGCTTTTGCATAAAAGTAACACTACATCATTTTTTTCTTATCCTCAATAGTCATCTCTATCATCTTTATGGCTCTTTTTTAGCTTTAGTTTTGGGATTTTTCTAAACTGCAAATTTCTTCTGCAACAGGGGGCATCCTCCCCCTGGGCCTGGCTTGGCCCCATTCTAGGAATATTACTTTATTTTGAGGATTCTACACTGTCATTTTTTCCAGTCCTGGCACCAGTGCACCTACCAGGATTGAGCACTTTTGTTTATCCTGGGTCTTGTGCACTCAGCTATTCTTTTTTGTTTTTGACTTACTTCTGTCCATGTTATATGCTATATAAATACAGTCTATTTGCCCTCATTCTGATTATCCATTCAAGTTATTTAGTTTCCACTATACTTTTAGTGAATGGAAATCAGAATGTGGGCAAATATGGGGAAGGGTCTGAATGATAAGATCTCTATCAGACCCATATTGGTCAATAGACCTTTGGCAAGGTAATATGTTTATTGAGTTATAATTGGGCATTTTTTAGAGCCTTATTTTAAAAGTTTTTTTTTTTAAAAATGACTTATATGTCTTTAAATGTTCATTGTCTTGAATTAGTAGTGATTTGTGATTGGATGTCTTTGCTTTAAATTGTTAGTAATAATGCACTGTAGTTGTCTGATGAAGCGGCTTTAGCTGCGAAAGTGCTCATCTATCTGTTTGGAATAAATCTTGGCTTTTAATTGCTGTGTTTCTGGTGCCTCTTTTCTGTTTTTTGCTGTGCATGGCTATTTTATTGGAAGACCATTTAGCTTACACCACTGTATTATTTTTCTGCAATGATTGTAAAATCTTTACCTTTATTTTCAATGAAAGATTAAAATAACCCTTAATGCAAATAATTAATTTTGAGCACATGTTTTCTATATGCAGGAGACAAACAGATGATAATATTAGGAGAGTATTATCTGGCTATCCTAAATATGATTAAAGTAGAAACTCTTTTTGTAAGTTTGGATATTAAAAAAGCCTTTGATACCTTAAATTGGAACTACCCATTTAAATGTTAGCGGTATATGATTTTTCTGTACAATTTATTTTTCTTATAAAAAACTTCTATAAAAACAACAAGGCCTATGTCAAACTAGTTTTTTTCACAGCTGAAATTATTGTATTAATGTGGAGTATTAGACGAGGTTATCCTTTATCTCTTTTGTTGTTTACTTTAGCTGTAGAATTATTTGCTGTTTCTATTTATAGCAACAGCAATATAAAAAGACATGATGTATTAAATAATTATAATCAAAAATAATGTTATTTCCTGATGGAATTTTATTAACTCTCTCAAATTCACCAACAATATTAAGAAAGATAGAACATTCTATCAACAACTTTTAAACATATTCAGGATTACAATTCAATAAAATAAAGTCAAAATACCTGCTTTTATCCAATAACAAATCCTCACAACAGCATAATAGAAATACTATTGATGAACAAATGTCAACATTAGAGTATTTAGGCATAAATATTACGAGAACAATAAAATAAACCAAATAACTGACCTATAAAACAATACTTTAAGCCACTACAAATTTAACTATTAGATGTACTTAACAAAAGTGTTTTTTTTTCAAAATATTATATATAATCCAATCTCTATCTCTCCCCACAGAAAGAGCACAATTAAAAAAAAGTATCACTCTATTTAAATTCCTTTGGCATCTAAAAAAAAACTAGAATAGCTCTTCAACACCATTTTAAACAATAGAATTTCAGTGCCATCAATTTCCATGATTTAAGCACAGTTTTTAAAATAATATTAAATTGGATAGACACTAATTATCATTCAAATTAAAAGTCTTTACAATTGAGTCTTTTTAATATAAAAATTAAATTAGATAATTCTAGTCAAAGAAAAGAAGGCAATCTGTTTTGGTATTATATTTGTAATTGTTTTCAGTATAGCTTTTCATCTCTTATGGAATCTACACACATAAACTATATTTAAAAAATTAAATACTATTATAGGCAACATATAAGTAAAACTTTGGTTTGAGTTGTGTTTTCCTATAGAAAGAAGTAGAGATTTTTTTTCAACAAAAATAGTTTAATGAGAATAAATCAGTGGAACATGAAAAACTTCATTTGTAGGCAACGAGGATTTACTGATTTAAAAATTAAAGATACACAACACCTTATAACTGAATATAACTTAGATAGACAGTATTGGTTATATTGACATCATCTTAGAACATTTGCCCAGCAGAAATGTCTCAAATTATCTAAATCCAACACAAAAATAAACCAGCACTAATTCTACTAATACTTGAGATAATATATAATGAGCATATAATTGAGATTATAATTTCCAAACTGTATACAATTCTCTACTCTTATAATATCAATAGTAATGACAAATTTTGGAAAAATATTGCCTTAGAGCACTTCACAAATCTAACATTGATAATAAAAATCAATTACAGAATTCTATTAAATACTCTGTATGGTCACAATATTAGAGTAGTTTTGACTGGATGTTTCTATACTGTGCTTTTCTAACACTCAGTAGAATAGCCAAATTTAACAATAACAAAAACATAGGATGTTGGAGATATCTGAAATCTCAAAAAGCAGAGGGGGGAAGTATATTCTTTAATTATTCATATATAAAACCCTTTTGGGATGAGGTAGAAGATTTTCTAAAAAGCTTTATGTTTGATTAATTTTCTTTAAAATGCTAGTATTAATCAAAGTAACAGGAACAACTAAAACAGACAAAGAATTTCTCTATTTACCTTGTACTATCTTGCTGTGGCAAGAAAAAAACAACATAACAAAAATGGTAAAATTGTCACCACCTCCATTTGAAGTTTTAAGGAAAGCAGATTATATCCTATGAGTATCCATAAGAACTCTTGGACCAAAGTTCTTTCACTGATTGAAATAATCAAAAAAATTTGACCTAAAAAGATGGATACATTTTTGTTCAGTTCTTAAGCATTCCTGGAAGTGATCTAATTGTTCAATTAACTCTTCTGTTGTGTTTCTTGCTTAATCTTGTATTGATAATTTATTCAGGCAATGTTGTATATTTTAAACATTTTTTTTCTTTTGAATTTCATTGTACATTTTTCAAACTATATAAATCTTCTTAAATACATCTGTGAACATTCATCATAAAGAACTTAATACAATGTTTTGAAGAAAAAAATAATTGTATACAGACATACCTCATGACATTGGGAAAAACTGAGTGGACAACATTTTAATCAATTGTGGGTAGTGTACATTATCAGATGTTAGACTTATTTTAGATAGTTTGAACAAGTGTTGACTTATTATAGACAAGTGAAAAGAGTAGCTATGGGGGCACAGTGCCCCATCTTTGCTAATATTGTGGTATCTTATTTGTAAAAAGGGGTATTTATATGACAAGTTGTTTAAATTTGTTTTATTTTTCTTGTCATTTTACTTTAAAAAATCTTCATTTTATTTGTACAGGGAATAAAACAGAATGGTACCAGCTCACTGATTTTATGAATATCACCACCAATTTCTTAGATTTCACTGTTGTCAGTAGTCCATATAGAATTGTTATCTTGATATGATAGTATACATGTCATACAAATTCAAATAATGATTCATATTTACATTATTAGAGAATACTCCTTTCCATATTCAAAACAGAGTACTGTGAAGATTCAGTTTTTCAGAGTACAAAGCATAACAGCAGATGTCATTATTTTCTCTGAAGGGATCGAAGCATTGCAGCAAATTTAGGGTGAGAGGCCACTGTGATGAAAGATGGAAGCAATGTTGGCAACTCCAGAGGTAGCACGCTCACCTTTGGTGCTGGAAGACAAGGAACTGAGGGTTCTATTTCAACTTCAGGCAATTGGAATTGTGACACTGCAGTGTAGCATTAGCAGGTGCTGCACTCCTAAGTGCGCCAACCTTTGGATGAGATGTTAAATCAATGTCTCATCTGCTTGAGTTGGTGGTAGCTCAGGGAAATATAAAATATCCTAGGGGAAGTTTCCCGATGCCCTTACCAAATTTCCCCTAGTAGTATAAATACCACTTCAGGTATCCCCTGAAAAGAAGCCATAGGTATGTTGGGAATAGCCTGGTCAACAAAGGATAAAGAATCAAACAAATAAATAAAAAAAAATTAAAATAGAGTTGAATGATAAAGGTGCTTTAAATATAAACAAAAATAATGTTGGATGTATTGATTATAGATTGCCAGTGTTTTGACTTATTCTGTAGATAGTGACAGAATTAAAAGCATTTTACACAATAATTGGGTAATTTTAAGTGCTAATCCAGAAGTACCATAAAAGGTACTGAAATAACTCTAGTTTATTAAGAAAAGTAGTAAAAAATTTGAACATTGTATGCAAAACCAATGATCACATTATATTTAATGCTACCGGTTAAAAAGAAACATTTTTAGTATTTTAATTGTAACGTGCAAATTCATAGTTATTTCAGTGAACTTTTACTACATCAGTACTTGTAGGACTTAAGGCACACTGGGCTTTTTCACATAGAACCACCTCAGTAACAGGTACAAGCATGCAAAATCTGAAGGTAATGCTACACAATGCTAGAAGTCTAAACCTCAAAATGCACTCTCTCGCGGCACTCCTAAAAATGGAGAACATCGATATCTGTGCATTAACTGAGACCTGGTTCAAGGCTCCAGGGAGCAACCCTGCAATACCAGGCTACAACTCTAACCATAATTTTCGGTCACCAAACCAGGACCAAAACATTAAAGGTGGAGGAGTGTCCATATTCACCAAGGATATTCACACGAGGCTAGTTGCCCAACACGATGCGTCTCAAATTCTCCAGGTGCAACTAACACTAGGTAAGATTGCAATCCAAATTGTAGCTTGCTACAGATCACCCACCATGCCTCAAGATTCTCACTACACCTTTCTAAACATACAGGAAAATATTAAGATACAACCAAACACCATAGTACTGGGTGATTTCAACTACCCAGCCATTAACTACTCAGGTACCAACACCTTTGCTCAAAAGTTCTTGGAATTCATAAATTCCAATGCCCTGGATAAACTAATCCTTAGTCCCACCATGGGCTCCAATATCCTAGACCTGGTTGTTACCAACATGAGAAATCAATGCTCCACACCTATGGTCACCTCCTTGTTGGTAAGGTCTGATCATAAACTAATCACCCTTGACATCCACATCCCCACCCCCACCCCCGAGTAACAAAACCTCCGTAAAAACTTCTCTAAAGCCAACTTCATGCCACTGAAGTCAGAAGTGACAAACTTCATGACACCCATGCAGAATGGAACTGAAAGTTCGACTGCTGAATCCTACACTAAGGCACTGTATGAGCACATCCACTCGTGCATGAATCATGCCATCCCCAATAGAACCAAGACGCTCTCCTCCAAACAAAGGAAGCCAATCAGGTGCTCCCTTGCCATAACCAAACTTTACAGCAAAACGAAAAACCGTTGCAGAAAAGAGGAAAATCCCAGGATGCAAAAAACTCCATTACCAGCAACAGTAAGAAACTGAGATCCCACATAAAATCCTCCAAAGCTAGTTACAAAAATAAAATTGCCAAAAATTCCAAAGACAACCAGAAGGCATTCTATAGCTATGTCAAGAATCTAAATGGCAATGCTCAGATCTGCTCTGAGCTACAACAGAATGGCATTAAATATATTGATCCCAAGGATATTGCCAATATCATGGCAGATCGATTCAGTGCAAATTTCACCCCGCTCTCACCCCCAAAATGGTCCATCTCAATACCGAAAGATTGACAAATTCCAGAAATAACGGCCACATGGGTAAAAAATGCACTTTCCAAGGCTAAAATTACAGCATCCATAGGACCAGATGACATCCCAGGCTGTGTACTACATGAACTACAAAATGAACTGGCACCTCACCTAAGTGTCATGTTTAATCAGGCTTTGTGCCCACTGAATGGCTCACAACTACAGTTATCCCACTCCACAAGGGGGGATCCACCTTGGATCCCAGGAACTACCACCCCATCAATCTGACAAGCCTGATCTACAAGGCCATGGAACGCATTATCATGGAACTTATAAACAAAGACATTTGCAACCTTCAAACACTGGAACCCATGCAGTTTGGTTCATGAAGGGATGATCTTGTCTCCTGAACCTGATTGACTTCTTTGAATCAGTCTCCAGTGCCATGAACAAGGGGAAGGTGGTCCACAAAGCCTATCTGGACCTCACCAAGGCCTTCAAGACAATCCCCCACTGTGGAATCATAGATAAACTTACTAAGCTGGGCATTAATCCCTACGTCACTCGATGGGTTGCCAATTGGCTTACTGACAGAACCCACACTGTAAAAGTAGCCGACTCTATTTCCAGCTCCAGACAAGTGACAAGTGGAGTACCTCAGGGTTCAGTCCTAGGACCACTCTTGTTTGGCATCTACTTCTTTGAAGTACAGGCCAACACTAAGGGACTCTGGCTAACAAAGTTCACAGACTGCAAATTGGGAGCCATTATTGAATCCCCAAATGATGAGGATATTCTACAAAAGGGCCTTACAGAAACAGATGCTTGGTGCCAGAGCCATGGGCTCAAGCTCAATGCCAAGAGTTATTCCTTTTGGAAAAAAACATGTACCCATGAATTACCACATAGGTGGCAGTACACTAAACACTGAAAGTGTGATAAGAGACTTAGGGACACAGGCGGACAGTGGTCTCACCTTCGATAACCAGTCATGAAATTCTTCTATCTGGCCCATCTCATCACTAAAGGCTTTTCATCCAGGAAAAAAAGGAGGTCATTGTCCTACTGTACTCATCCCTCATTAGACCCATTATAGAATACAACGCCCCATTTGGTATGTACCTCTCAAGACATCTGCAACAACTGGAAAGGTGGCAGAAATACCTCACTGAAAGAATCACAGGCCTAAAGCAGATGCCCTATGCTGACCATCTAAAAAAACTCCACCTATACTCTGTAGCATATCGTCTACTCAGAGGCGATCTCTGCTTAACATACAAGGCCATGTCAAAACAAGAGCTGCTGGACATGCTACACTTAAAGAAATCCCAATCCCTTAGAGACTCATGCTCTAGGGATCTAAGTCTTGTCATCACAATAAACAAAACATGCTGGAGGGATAGGTTCCTGACCCAGATACTCCTCAGACTCTGGAATAGACTGCTCATACATGTCAAGCAGAGTGCCTCTTTGGTCCTCTTCAAAAGGAACTTTGATGATTGGATGGGAGATTGGAAATTCACCTTGGGGATCATGTCAGACAGGGGTCCAGGGAAGTACTGTGGGAAGAAATAGCCAGGGAATTGTTATGGCTAGGCTTGTATAGGCCCTAGGGCCGATAGCCTAGTACCAACCTATGAACATATGAATTCAGAATATGTTGCATATGATAGAGTGTGCACAGCATGTGATTCTTTCTACATAGGAAAAAAAAAGCAAAAGAGGAAGCTAAAAATCAAGATGTATACAAGCACCAGTATGATACTAGAATTAAAAGTGAAGTTAGTGCACCATATAAACACACATTGTGATGCACTAATTTCAGGAATTTCTTTATGTAGCTAATCACATGGAAGAAGCTTATCATAGTAGTGATAGGGATTTAAAGTTGGATTGCAGTCAATCTCAAAGTCAGGTCTTATTAGACACCTGAGTACCTCCAAGACTAAATTTTAATGTCAATTTTAAAATTTATTTATGAAGCAGATTATGTTAAATTAATGTTCAAGTATATTATCATATAATTATGCAGACTAGTCATGTGACTCACTGTTATTTAATGAATGGATGACATTATTATAATAAAGGTTGTTACTAGCTTGTCTGGTTTCATTTCTTTTTTTTTTTTATTTTCTATACTTTTATTTGGATTGTTTGAAGGGTCATGAATGTAACATGATCTCATTTATATATACATGCAAACATCCTGTATTTTTAGAGGAGATTACCCCTATCTGGATACAGCCTACCAAAATATTCTGATTGTATTTTGTCATTATTCTGTCATACTTCCTTATTTTGTGAACTGAAATTTATGCTGCCATCATTATAAGCTGCCATTTGGCAATTACTTGCTTTTCTTTTTGCTGACAGTGCAGAAGCATCAACTTATTGTTGCTATACATGGAGATTCAAATCTGCCCAATGCAGAATATGAGGATCATCAAAGCACTGCAATATATATATGTGTGTGTGTGTGTGTGTGTGTGTGTGTGTGTGTGTGTGTGTGTGTATGTGTGTGTTTGTGTACTTTCTAAATGCAGCTATAGGTAAGCATTTGTAGATGCTGTTCTATGACCAGGGTGATTACTGACAAGCTGCCAGTGCTTTCATTCAGAATCTCTCTGTGGAACAATACCAAAACAATGTTACCACCAAATTGTGGCTTTATTCTTTAACTGCAGAATACTGCATGATTCAGTCTGCAGCCACTTTTATGCTATTTTTGTGCATCTAATATGCTGCAATAAAGTTGCAGGAGGTTTTAGTTCATCAGTTTGCTTGTTAAAATAATTTGTGGGTTCATTTAGAAATTTGAAGTTCTTCCTAGGCAGTATGATGTGCTGATCTTAGAGATAAGAATTCATTACTGTTGTTCAGGACACAGGTTAGCAATGCTCCAATATGCTTACAGCAATGGTGACACACCCCTCTCGATGTCATTTTTATCTCAAGGGCTCACCTCGGTGTTGTAACAATACGCTGTTTTGTGCATCCTTACACCAGCAGGAAATCTGCGATTCAGTATTACTCCTCTCATTTGCATTGCATTGCCTACTAATTCCTAGCTACTGCGCATAACACTGTCACTACCCCTTAGCAACCCTTGCGCTATGAGTATGGTGTAGCATGCCTGCCATTGACTATTATGGGAAAATCATGATATGTGTTTCATTGGAGTTTTATTCTATATTTGACATCAAGTCACCATGTGGTGAGCAGGGTAGGCACTATATAAACTGCAAGGGATACCCCTTCATCAACTGCCAGGTTGTGTGCAATGCCCAGGACATTATCATGGATGTGTGTGCTGGCAGCTCTGGAAGCTATCACAACTCCCACATCTGGCATACCTCACAGCTGTATCAATTATTTGCCAGGGGGGGACATCCCATATGGCCACCTGGTGGGGGATGCTGGCTATGCACTTGAACCGTGGATGATGACTCCCATCAGAAATGCACACACACCCATACAAGAATGCCATAATGAGGCACAAACACAAACCAGAATCATCATAGAGTGTGTGTTTGGGATGCTGAAATCAGGGTTTTGTTGCTTGGACATATCTGGTGGAGCCTTGCAGTACTCTCCAGGCACATGTGCCCACATTTTCATAGTATGTGCCAGGATACACAATAGGATCCTGCGGAAACAGCTGCAGCAGGGACAAAATGGTGAAGGCCCTCACAGCCCACCACCATTGCCAAGGACCCCACAGGCACAGAGGTACTCAGACCATGAACACCCTGAGCCAGCCCCAGTAAGCAGACGGAGGCATGCCCAGTATGCCCATGCCTTGGCAAAGAGGGAATGTATAGCACACACACTGACAGTGTAGGCACCTATGGATTGACACCCTTCTCTACCTGCACGCACAGTAAACATGGATGGCACACACACAAGACCACCTGTAAATTGTCATGTATAGTTGGTCTACTGTGTGCATCCTACAGAGGCAGCCCTCAACTATTGCACACACAACCGCTATAGGTTCATAGGTAGGTATTTGGCTAACTGCCCAAAGCCATTCATACGCCTTGCCAAAATGTGTCCGCTGTCACCATCCCATTGATTAACTAACTGTCCCTCTGTGGAGCAGAGCCAATTGTGGGATCCCTGGGGTGTACCCACTGTTCCCCATCCAGTCTGTGAGGTGTCCCTGGAGTGTTAGTGAGGGGCTCCATATAATGTAATCAGGGATGTAGTTCCAAAGCATACCTGTGACAGGAATCTGTCACTCCAGCATCTTCCAGTTATGGTTGTGGCAAGGTTTAGCTCATTACAGTTTGTGGCTCACTATGACATGGATTCCCATAGGTCAAGCATATCCATTAAGCCTGACTTGGGCATGGCTTTGTTGGGCAGCAAAGATCATCTCTGAGTAAACAAGATGCCACTGAGTAATGTAAGAGTTCATGCAGTCTGGCAGCATAGGACACATGTCTGAGGCAAGTAATGCTCTTGGCAAGGTATGTTCGTGGACCCTCCAGCTGTTGGATGTGTCTTCTGAGATACATCCCAAATGGGTTATCATACTCGATGTTGGGATTGATGAGTAATGAGTAAAGGGGCACAATAACCTCAGTATGTCTAGATGTGAACCCTTGAGTAATCAGATGGCCTACATAGATGGATGGCCTAATTACTTTGGAGATATGATTGTCAAAGGAGAGATCACTGTCTAATGTAGTCCCCACATACCCATTACCAAGTCTGTATTAAAGTGGCTGCCACTCATGTGTTAATATGTGGGTGTTTAGTTTTCCCAACATGGAATGACCATGCAGTTCATGGCCTTTAGCTGGAGGCCATGACTGTGACATCCTGTGTTGGTCTATGTGAGGCCCCTTGAAGGATGTCTGTGACAGCTGGACTGTCAATTATGGCTCCAGTTTACAATAATTGCCAAACATGGTCTGCTGTAGTCCACCTGTGTTTGCCTGTACCTCTGAGAAGTATATGGCAAACAGTAGGGGTCCCAGGACTGAGTCCTGTGGGATACCAGTTGTGACTGGTTAAGAGTGGACCTGGAGGCTGCTAGGCTTACCATGTGGGTTCTTTGTGTAAGCCTGTTGGCAACCCAACCTGTGATGTATGGGTGTGTGTACTGGCTGGTGAGTTTATAAACAATACATGAGTGGGGAATGGTGTCATAATCCTTAGCGAGGTCTAGGTAGTATGTGTGAACTACCACACCCCACACCTAAAGTCTAGGTGACTGTAAGACATCAAATAGGTTCAGTAGGTATGATCTGCCCTCATCAAGCAGACCTGGGTTGGGCCGAGTGTCTGGAAGTTCCCAATGTCTCTGTTAATGAGTTCCATGATGATGCACTCCATAGCCTTGCAGACCAGGCTAGTCAGGCTTATAGAGCAATAGTTCTCAGGGTCCGTTTTGGTGCTGCCTTTGTGGAGTGGGATCACTGTTGCTGTGCGCCACTCTGTGGGCATGTAGCCTGTAGAGAGCCTGTGTTTGAACAGTGTGTTTAGGTGAGGGGTTAGTTCATTTGGAGCTCATGTAAGACACAGCCTGGGACACTGTCTGGTCCCATTGAGGCTGTATTTGTGGCTTTGGATGGGGATGTTTTATCCTGTGTGTCGGTGATTGCTGGGGCCGTATATTCTTCTGGTATGGTTAAGGGTCATTTAGGGGTTGAGAGGGGTGTGAAGTTTGCACTGAACATGTCTGCCAAAATGCTGGCAATATCAGTCAGTTCAGTGTATTTTGTGCCAGTATGCACCAACTGTGAGCAGATCTGAAGGTTCCCACTTAGGTTCTTGACATAGCTAAAGAATGCTTTGTTGTTGTCTGTAGGGTCCTTGGGAAATTGTCTTTTGAAGCTAGCCTTGGATGATTTCGAGGGATCATCGTTTCTTGCTGATACTGATCATGGATGTCTGTCCTTCTAGGGATTTTGCTCTTATCTGTACTAGTTACCTCCTACTATTGTAGAGCCTGTGTATAGCAGGGGTCCACCAGACCGCTTTCCTGTTTTTGGAGGAGTGAGTCTAGGTTAGACTTGGGATAGCATGATCCATGCGTTCCTGCAGATGATCATAGAGTGCCTTTGTATAGGTTTCAGCTTCTTGGACAGCATTGTCCATTGGCGTGGGGGCTGTGAACTGTTCCACCTTTGGCATAAGCAACGTGAAGTTTGCTTTGGAAAAGATTTCCACGGTGGTTTCCTTGTTTGGGGTTGTGGATGGAATGCGAATATCCAGAGTGATTAGTCTATGTTCTGATCTAACCAGTGAGGGGTTGGCGTCGGGTGTGGAACATTGGTCGCCCATGTTGGTGATGACCAGGTCCAATATGTTGTTCCCTCTGGTGGGGGTGTAGACCAGTTGTTCCAGGGCATTTGAGTCGAGAAATTCTAGGAAGCGCTGGGCAAGGGAGTTAGTACTCGAGTAGTTCTCCCAGTTAATGTTTGGGTAGTTGACATCACCCAGTATTAGGGTGTTTGGTAGGACCCGCATGTTTCCCAGTGTCCCCGGAAATGCAGAATGTGGGTCCTGGGTCATGGTGGGTGAACTGTAGCAAGCTACAATTTGGATTGCAGTGTTGCCTATTGTCAGTTGCACTTGGATGATCTCTGATGCATCATGCTGCACCACTAACCTTGAGGTGTGAGTATCCTTGATGAATATGGATACACCTCCGCCTTTTGTGTTCTGGTCCGGGTTCTGTGGCCGAAAGGTGTGGTATGAGTTATAGCCTGGTGGTGCTGGGGTGCTCTCTGGAGCCTTAAACTGGGTGTCTGTTACTGCACTGATATTGATGTTCTCCATACTGATGAGTGCCTCGAGTGTGTGCAATGTGTGGTTTAGACTTCTGGTGTTGAGTAGCAATACGCTCAGTTTCGGGTTACTTGTGCTAGGTACAGTGGTAGGTTTGTCTTATGAGCCTTGCCTAAAAGTCCACCTTGCCTAATATCCACCTCTCTACTATTGTTTGCAATTAATGACAGCTGTGCATGTGTACATGTTCTGCAAATGTGTAATCACCCTTGTTACAGGGCTGTGCCAAATGACTATGTGCACACCTACATAGAGTGGATATTGACAGTAGAGACACACTGGTTGAACGTGTAGATTTGTGTAGCCTAACATCTCATTGCCAGACTAACAGCTGCTTGGAAATATGTTGACAGTACTGGTAATGAAACAGGGTGCATCTCATCTTTAACTCCAGTGTGACATCTGCAGTAGGTGTGTAAGATGTAGGAAACTGCTGCCCATGTGTAATAGCAGCTTCATAGGTGATGGCGTACACTATCTGATTATATCCTGATCATGTTGATAGTGGCAGCAGAGTCTATTGATATTTGACACTGTGTGGGGAGTGGATGTATGTGCCCAACAGAGCTCATGGTTCTGCTGAGTATGTGAGTTTATACCCAGACAAGGATACAGCCCTGTTCACACTTGCATCATCTGTAATCAACTATCAGGATGTGATGTGGCCCTCAGAAGGGGATTGCTACTAAAGGTAGCTACCATGTTCCTGAATTAGCTAGTGTTGCCATGTCCATAACTCAGATATTTACATGTGAGCATCACTGTCTAAAACATCTTCATAAGCAGTAAGTATACTAAATACAGTACGTGGTACTTGTAGTACTGAATGCTCATACAGGCATGTCCACTACTCAGCTATTGGTGTTTACTAATGTCAGCTTTGTGTATGTGGCCATCCTGGGGGAATGCAATCTCTATGCCATGTACACTGCCAAACCCACCTAACACCACACCCCACACATTGTCTGGGATGCAGCTACAGGGGTGATCTTGGAGGCAGTCCATACTACACCCATGACTGGACTAGACAGTCAAGAGGTGTAGATTAACACATGCATCTTATCACCACAACCAACACATACCCTTACCAGAACACAGTAAGGACACAGACACACATTCCACCAGATATCACACACATCCACAGAGGCCACTAAGTATCTGGCCAAGCAAGAGGCCTTCCAAGTTGGAATAGACAGAAAACAGAATACAAAGACTATACGACGTAGTTTGCATAATTGTGTCACACCTCAGAACATGTGGCTGGAAACATGGCCAACAGTACTCATTTGTGAATGCAAACCCTAGCACTATGTTACACACCAAGCTATATGAGGGCAAGCATACTGTCAACTGCCTGTCTGTAATGATTAGCCACATGCCCATACACTCCGACCACCTTTAGAACTATACACGTCTCTGGCATATGCTATGTTGTTGTGCAGGACCTGTGATGCAGTAGCCTGGACTGCATGGAAACACATGTAGGAGCTGTCAGGTCATGTAGCCCATGCAGGTATGTCCCAAGGCCTCGGTAGCATTCTGCCAGTGGCCAGAATGATGCAGCACTACAGGGACAAGGATTGTATTTATTTATTTATTATTTATTTTATTTGCAGTTGGTTTACCAGGATAGTCCATTGGGCCAAAGAACCCATTTTCAATGGAGTCCCGGGGAGAAAAGCTCCAGATACAAGAACATGATACACACTGGTTATACAAAATTATAAAAAGAATACAAATACATAATAATAATCAAAAAATTATGCACAGTTCAGTTGAGTTCAGAGAAAAGTCATTATGAAAGAACATAGTTTATAGATAGTAGAGAATATTGTAGGAAAGGGTTTGAGTTTATATGATGATCTGTATTAATGAAAAGCAATTTTCTGAGAGATAACAGACAAATATAAAGGAGACATTTAGGAGAAGGCCTTGTGAAGATTTCCCAAAACAAGATGTGAATATTGAGTATGAGGGATGGGAGAATTTTTGGAAGAATGCAAAAGAATGAAGATATCATTTAGGATTAGATAGCTATGTAGGGTGGGTGCAGGAGAATTACCACTTGGAATATAGGTGGGCATGAAGAGATCTTTTGAAAATATATTGGTTGGGCATGGTACAGATAGATGAGGGTAGTGAGTTCCAAAAGCGGGCAATGACAAAGGAAAGAAGGTTTTTCCCTGGGGGACGAGTGGGTTTATGAATTTCTAATAGATTCTGATTGTTGGATCTCAATATTCTGTTGGGAAGGTGCATTTTAAAAGCAGATGAAAGGGAGGGACAGAGAGAGGGGTTGAAAATGAGTTTATGAGCCAGAGTTAATTGTATGTATGTGAGATGATTAGGAAGTTCTAATCATTTTAGAGTGTGGAGAGAGGAACAGTGATGAGAGGATGTCTTATGGTTGGTAGCAAACTTTGCAATTTTGTTATTGCAGGAGCAAAGCTGGGATTTTACGGAGGACTGTAGGTTGGTTAGGAGTGGGCTCCGTAAAGAAGGGAAGGAATAAGAAAAGAAGTAGAGAGAGTGATTTTGGCAGCTGGTGTGAGATATTTATTTTGCTGGTACAGCATACCAAGTTTTTGGTGGGTTTTTTGATGTTTAGATGTAGGTGAGAGTTAAATTTGAGTTGGTTATCTATTAGAACCCCGAGGAGTTTGGTTTCTGACACTAGTTCCAGAGGAGAATTATTTTGACTAGTGACAGTGAAAGAGTTTGTGTTGAAGGAGATAGCTTTAGAGGGGGAGAATAGCATTAGTTTGGTTTTAGAGGCATTGAGAGCAAGGTGATTTGTTTTCATCCACTGCTCAGTGATTGTGAAAGCTTCTTGGGTCAGTTTTTGGAGTGTGGGGATTGAGGAAGCAAAGCATATAATAGTGGAATCATCTGCGTACTGGGTGATGTCTGAGAATGGGATAGAGTTGTGGAAGTCATTAATAAATATATTAAAGAGAAGGGGGCCAAGTATGGACCCTTGGGGTACTCCAGTAGGTGTATTAAGAAATGGGGAAGTGGCCTTTTTCCATATTACTGCTTGATGTCTGTTAGATAGGTAGTTGGAGAACCAGTTCAATGAGGATGTAGATAAGTTGAGTTTTGAGAGTTTGGAAAGTAGCAGGTTATGAGAGATGGTGTCAAAGGCCTTAGAGAGGTGAAGTAAAAGGGTGGAAACAATTTGTCCAGAGTCGAGAGCTTTGTTAACAGTTTGGAGAAAGGAGAGGAGGGCAGTCATAGTACTATGATTAGGTCTAAAACCATGTTGTGTGGGAGTTAGTAGGTGATTTTCTAGAAGGTAAGGAAGGAGTTGAAGGTGAATGCATTTTTCTAAGATCTTAGAGATGGGAGAGAGGATAGCAATGGGATGGAAATTAGTGATGTTGTTATTATTGCCCCCTTTGTGTAGAGGGATGATGTAGGTTTTTTTCCAGATCTGAGGTACTGTACTTTCTAGGATAGAGCGGTTGATTAAGATACTAATAGGGTAGGCAATAGCATCAGCTGCTAAACTGAGGAAGTAAGATGGGATGTTATCTGGAGCATTAGTACATGGCTTCAGTTTCAGCAGAAGTTTCTTTATAGTAGGAGTGGGTGTAGGTTTAAAAGAGAAAGAGGGAGAGTGAGCAGTGGGGGTGGAGGTAGGAGTCTGAGAAGATGAGTTATTTAGAGGACCAGTAGAGATGGTAAATGGAGATGTGGTAGTGGTGGTGGTGCAGAGTGGGCTGTTGGGGTGAGTTGGGGGAGGGGTATTTGGTAGTGTAGTGTCATTAGAGAAAGATGATGTTAATTTGGAGATGGATTCAATGAAAAATGAATTAAATTGTGTAGCTAGATCAAGGTCAGAGATGTTGGGGTCTGGGGTGGGGGTATTTTGTTTGCTGGGGTTGAGGAGAGTAGAGATACCTTTCCAGAATTTTTGGGGGTTAGATTTATTGCTATTTGAAAGTGTAGAGAAATAATTTTGGCGATCAGAAATGATGAGTTTTTTTACCTTGTTACGAAGAGTCTTAAATTCATTTTGGGTTAGGGGGGATTTATTCTTCTGGTAATGTGCCCATGCTTTATCTCTGTGTCGCATGGATACAAGTGTGTTTTTGGAAAGCCATGGAGCTGTTTTAGTTTTGATTCTCTTAGTCCTTAAGGGTGCATGTGAATGAAGAATTTGTAGGAATATTGAGTTAAAGTGGGTAACAGCATTATCAAGTGATAGTGTTTTTAGGCAATTCCAATTTATGGAATGTAGGGTTTCTACGAAGTTTGTAGGGTTAAATTTTTTTAGGTTACGGACAGTAACAAAGTTATGGGTACGTTGAAGGAGAAATGGGAGCCGGTGTGTAAAGATGGGTATATGGTCACCTAGGGAATCAGGAAGAGTACCACTGTCAGAGTAATAGTGGGGGTGAGAGACAAGAATCCAGTCTAGGATGCTACCGTTTAAGGGGTTTTTGGAGGGGTATGTTGTGGAGTTGATAAGCTGAGAAAAGTTGTAAAGGTTAATATTAAGAGGGTTTTTAGGGGATTGAATGGAGGTTCAGTTAATGTTCATGTCACCAAGGATTATTGTTTCATTGCTAATATTATTGGAGAGCCAGGAGAGGATATCTTCAAGTGTAGAAATATTGTCCCCTGGGGGGATATATAGGGAGACTATACAAATGTATTTATGTGAGTTAACCTGGAGGTTTGTGAGGAGTAGTTCAGCATTTTTGAAACGTGGAATGGGTTTGTTATAGGGGGTAACAGACAAAGAGGAAGAGAATAGGAGAGCTACTCCTCCACCTTTTTTTGTGGCCTGTCTTTTCTGATGATAGAATAGTTTGGTGGAGTTATTTCTAAGTCTTTTATATGGGGTTTTAACCAGGTTTCTGAGATTGTTAGGATATCTGGTTTATTATGAATGAGCCAGGCATGAAGGTTAGGAACTTTATTTACTATGCTTTGTGAATTAAAAGAAGAGAATAAAATGGACTTGTTTGAAGGTGAAAGTGTGGGGGGGCCTGGGTTGGGATGGATATCCCCAGGTAGTAGAGAGGAAATTAGATTTCAGAGAGGCTTAGATATGTAGGTGGATAGTTGGTTATGTAGATTGGATTCTATTGTGAGTTTTAGCAATCTGTTAGGAATTAAGGGGGAGAGATGTTTTTGAAGGGTGATGTATTTGTATGGGAAGAGTAGAAGCTTATTTATGGGATAAAGATGTGGAGAAATAGGAGTGTATGAGTAAGGTAGAGTAGAGTCAAGATAGTTGGTGATATGGAGAGGTTGAGTGTGGTGGAAGTTGGAAGGTTGGGTGAGATAGTACAGACAGGATAAGTTTAGGAGAAGTAAGAGTAATGAGGGAATAAATAAGGTTTTTGTATGCATGTTTGAATATGGAATATAATAGGTTGATATGCTGTAGATAAAATGTATGTGAATGTGGGAGAGTTATATTTATACAGGAGCTGATAAGATTATGAATATAAGAGTAGAAGTGGGAGATAGAGTTGGGATTGGAATGGACTTGTAAGAATCCTACAGGTTAAGTGGGATAAGTGAGGTGGATAATATGAGGTAATTGTAGTTGGGGAATAGGGAGGGGTAGAAGTAGTGAGTAAGTGATTGATTGGATATAAATGATAGAGGGTGGGGCTATGAGGAGGATAAAGTTAGATGCACTGGGGGTGGGTGAGATTTTGAGGTAGGGTAGGGGAGCGGAGTGAGCCCACAGAGCAAATGGAGCGGGAAGAACCAAAGAGTTCCAGAGAGGTTTGGAGTCAATCAGTGAAATGAGGATTGCAGAGGGGTAAGTTATAAGGGAGTAAGACCTGGGTGTGTAAGAAGAGAGTAAAGTATGTGAAACTAGAGAGAAAAAGTAGGAAACTAAAAGTTACAGCTAGAGTGGGCTAAAGGAGTTAGGAGATGCAAGGAGATGGAAAAGGTTGGGATCTAGAGAGATAAGCCTACATTTCTTGCAGTAAAAGTCTATGTGAGGGAGGGTGTCACCAGGTGGTTGGAATAAAGGTACATCCTATTACACATTAGGATATCCTCAGGGAATACATGGACTAAATAAGAGGGCAGCTAGTGTAGAACAGGAGGGATGAATATAGAAGTTGGGATAGGAACTTTAAGGCTGCTGGCTCCTGGCAGGCGAGTATACTAAAAACAACTATCAAGGTTAAAACAATAAAACAGTAAGGGTTCAGCAGTAGTTACACATACTTCCTTAGTGTCCTCCTGATTAAATGTCCAGAAAACAAAGGGGATGAGGCAGCTAGGAAGCCTGCTTTGGTTGTTAGTTTGCTTGAGCAATCTATAGAGCTGAATATTTAGGCAGGTTTGAGGTGTCCACACGGGCTTAGGTCACAGGGGTAAGTCAGGGCAGAAGGCTATGGAACAGGAAAGAGTTTAGAGAGAAAGTGTTAATTAAAACCATCATATTTCTGAATTACAATGAAATTTAGTTGTATTATATGACATCATATAAAAAGTAGCAGTAGAAGTACTTGTGAAAATAAGCACTGCATTACTATATCAGAATTATTTGACCAGCAATCATCAACAGCATGAAATTCTATAAAGACAAAACACTTCAGAAATGCAGTAAATAGTCTAAGAATATGCAGAGTTACTATGCAAGCAGAAAATACATCACATAACACATGGCGTTTACTGTGTATTTAAATCTCCAAACACACGTCTTGTATAAAATGAATTAACATTTCCCTCCAATAATGAAGGTTCACTACTATATTTCAAATAAACAATGCAGCTAATATCAATAGATAGCTAGTATATTAGAGTAACTGAAACTAAATAGCCATGCTATCATATTGACTTTAGGACGGAGAATAGTTCACTAGCACATGGCGTATGCTGGGCGATTAAATCGCAAAGGCCAATTCTCCTATGTAGTAGATTACTGTTTCCCGCCACAATTTCTATTTATACAGTCATAGCAAGAAATGCGAAGATGGTGGTGTATTAGCAGGACATAGTCACCAAGCACCTTGCAGTTGCAAAAATACTAACAATAACCCAATTAGCTAAGGAATATATACACAAAAAGAGAGTGCTAGTATCGCAATATCAGGTTTGCGTCTTCTACAGTAAAAACAGTTTGCACTCAAAAAGAAAGACACAGACCTAAAATACACTCTATGAAGCTAGCGTCACACCTATCGTAATACACCGGAGCTTTGAACAGCAAAACCGGACCATGCGCTTGATGTGTGAAGATCATGGTGGACACAGTACAAGGAACCAGCATTAAATACACTCTATTTCTCTCTCATATTAGTCAAAAACATAGAAAGACAAACCGGACCTGGCGCTTGATGTATAAAGAGTGCGGTGGTCCAATCACTAATACAGACTAAGATGTAACAGTAGAAAATAAGTAACAAACCGGACCTTGCGCTTAGTTATTACAGCGCGCGAAGGTCCCAATACAAAAGCAAAACCTCAATATTAATAAATGTAAAATTAAACATGAAGGCACAAGATAAAAGCTAGAACTGGTACACTTACATAAATAGTACACACTCAGCCAGGGTGCACAGCAGTCAGGGTCAGTGATGTTAAGAGATGTTTAAAGATGGCGCCAAAAGTTAGAAGAGGTTTTATAACTTCCTGTAGGAAGAGGAGGGGCAGGGATGGGAGTAAGCCGGAAGGAGTTGTGAGAGTCCAGCAAAGGGGAGGGAAAAAGAAAGGCAATATCAGAAAAGATGGGTAGGGGGCAGGGAAGAAAGTGAGTAGAGGTGCAATTAACAGAGAAGACTTATATAAATTATATTGTGAAGGAGTACAGCTACAGCTGAAAATACACGAAAATCACAGAGGGACGCTGAGCTAGGAGGACAGAAGGGACCTAGACCAGAAGGAAGAGAAGATAGACAGAAATAGAAAAACACTGCAGAATAAAAGTATAAACAGGACAGACTGATATCAGAGGAAGGAAAAGAGGAAAGGGGACACAGATACCATACTAGGTGAATACAGGGAGGGGAAACCTAAGAGTTCCAGAGAGGTTTGGAGTCAATCAGTGAAACGAGGATTGCAGAGGTTCCACAATCGTGACATTTACTGGTGTAATTCAAAGTGTATCCAGCATCTCTCTCCCTGGGATAACATGGTTGATAGACCATGATGCTTTGCCAGACAGGGTCTGCACCTGTCACACCTGAGAATCTGGATACTGGCAACGGCCCATGCATCCCCTATAGTGCCCGAATCATGCCAGATTCAAGTGAAAGTCCACTGGTGCAACAGGGACAGCCAAGAATTAAACTGTGGGTCTTGCTACACAATGATACAAATCAGGTACTCAATATGAACTCACGGCAATCTGAAACATGGAAAACATATCTGTGCAGTGATTGAGATATGGTTCAGTGCTTTGGAGAGTACCCCTGCATGACCATGTTATAACACATACTTCACCTCTTTGCCAACATCCTTTATTGGAATACATGGGCCACAGGTGTGTCCAACTTCCTGAGGGATATGTACACCCCCACGCAAGTTGCACTTGCACAACATAAGATGTATTATGCTGAGCAACTACCTTTGTGCCAAAGTGTAATCCAAATTGCACCTTGTGACAGATCATCCACCATGCCTCAGAAATCCCAACTGTCATTGTGCTGTAATGGGAAATACCAGTTGTGAGACAGGACACCATAATCATGGCCACTCAACTATCCCATTATGAACCGGGAAGACTCATCATGTACCAACACGTACTTAATGCATGTTGGATGTCACCAACACCAATGACCTGGATCACCATAGTCACACCAACATGGCTAACAGTATGCCACACATGGTCAGTCTTCAAAGCCAATGCTATGCTCTTTAAGAGCAAAGTGGTGACTGGCATGACACCCATGCAGATGTACAATGCATGTGCAAATGCTAGGTCCTACACAAATGCACTTTAGGCACTCACATATGTGCAGTGATCATGCCATTGAAACAGAAACAGGATTCAAACAAACACAACCATGAAGGCAAACCGGTGGTACCCTGCCTTAAACTGTACCACAGAAGGTAGTAACTGTTGCAAGGCTCAACACACGAGTAGAAGTTGATCCATGGTCAGCCTCAGTAAGATGCAGATACACCATATAATGCCACACAATGCTACTGTGAAACTACTCATCCACATATTATGAGGCCAAACACAGAGGATTCCATAGCTATGTCATAAAGCATAATGGCAACAAGACCTGCTGTGCTTCACAACACTATGGCATGAGAGGTACTGCACCTACGGAAATAGCACCTGTTCAGCCAGATAGTGTCTTGGATAACATAAACACACTGCCCCCCCCAACAGGTACACATTCATATATCCATGTACATTACAGAGCCCCTGTAATACCAACTATGCAGGTACAAGCTGCACTCACTAATGTCATACATACAGGCTGCATGAGACCTGTCCACATTCCAGCTTATATCCTACACAAATGTCAAAACAATCTGCTCCCCACATAAACATCTCGTATAATCATAGCTGCATGTCAGGCTGTGTACACAATCAATGGTGTACAGCAACAGTCATCTGTTAATGCTGTCAATATCCAAGGGACCCTGGTATGTGTACAACTGACCTGGTTGCAAACGGTATCATTGCTTTGCATAACACATAATGTAACTGTGTCAGTACATGGGTACTCTGCACAGTTGTTGTAGGGCTAGGTACAGTCGACCAGTCAAAGGTTACTTTGTGTTGTTCCATTACATGTCATACCACATGTATGGATGTGTGTTGGTGGTCTGAGGACATGGTGGTGTCTGAGGATTACATCCTAGAATGCAGCTTTTGACACTGTGACCTGCGCCTGGCTCATCTGTGGTGATATATGTTGGAGTACTGGTCTGTACATGTGAGTAGCCATTATGAATGTGGAGACACCACCATGTGGAGTGGTCCATACCAGTGTTATGGCCCACAGGTCTGGTTCTGAGTTATATGGTGGTAGTGCTAATGTGCACCACAGAGCCATCAGCCAGGTGTTCCTCACTACACAGATGTCAGTATTCCCCATTGTAGGTTCAACAGTGAGCAGCTGTGATTATGGCAGCAACACATCTAGCACTGGTTAGCATAAGCATACAAAGCAATTGTCTTCTAGGTGTCAGAGTGTTATCCTGTGTTGAGGTCATTTGTCTTGGAATTACACTATATGGACAAATGTGAATGAGGTATTATCAACACTTCCTTGAATCATGGATGCATGTGATCTGTAACAAAGGCTTGTCTTCTGTCAGTCATGTCATCCCAGACTGACAGACACTGGACAACCTTGTAATTACAGCAGGACATTGGCTCATTGTGTTGGTCAAGCAGTTGCCATTCCTAGCATGAAATCACTGCGAGTGGTAGTATTGTGCTTGTTATAGACTGATACATCTCAGGTGTCGGACAGCAGCAGGTGTTGTGCAGATGACCAGTGTCAGATACATGTAGTGCAGCGTTCCTGCTAACAATGACAACTACTAACACTGGAGACTATTACAACATGTTCTGTACATATAACTGTATGAGCATGGCCGCTGTGGCCTTCCCTGTTTAGAATCAGAGTGCATCCTAAACAGCCCTGTGCTACTAAGTGTATGAGCATGCCCAGTATAACCTTGTGTATTTGGACTCATAGTGCATTCCAAACAGCCCTGTGCTACTAAGTGTGTGAGCATGCTCACTGACACCTTGTGTAAGTTATGTGATACTATATGTATGAGCATGGCGATTGCAACCCTGTATAGTACAGAGTCCCTTTTCTGGATAACATGTCAGCACATAATATTACCCTGAATACAGTCTGAACCTGTGTGTCACACAGAAACACACTTGCCTTGGGATTAACACCAGTACATAATACAGGAGTCGCTGGTGGTTTCCTTTTCATTCTTTTCTAATGCTTTGGTGTCACGACGTTTGTTCTTGAGATACATATTCTATATCTATGTATGTGTATATATATATATATATATATATATATATATATATATATATATATATATATATATATACGTATATACGTGGCTTAGTGGTAAAGCACATCATCTGTGGAATGCAGGGTCCTGGTTTCGAGCTCTTGCAGAGGCCGGTTGTTTTGTTGCTGGGCAGAAAAAGGGCCATGGAATACTGTGTGAGTAACGCTGTTTTAAGCAGTTGTGTGCGGTTTTGCGTGATGGTAAGTAGTGGTTAGTTTTGGGGAGGCTCAGTAGGGGTCATGTAACTATGCATTAGCAGGCAATCCTATGCAAATGAGGTAAAGGATAGTGAATCCCGGTTATCCCCAGGGTGTGAGGCAGGTCCCAAGAGTGTATGTGTATAGATAGCCGGGTGCAGGACTCGGATATAGGGGACCTCATGGGGAATGTGTCAGGCATACTGTACGTGGATTGGAGCTCTGTGGCTCGGGATTGCTCCTAGCTTAGCACGGCTAAGCTAGGGGTGTGTCTATACCTGCCTAGTGCAATTGGAAGGGACAACAGCAGTAGGAGAGTAATCAAGGTGAACTAGCTGAGCTGACAGGTGATATGTATCAGAATCAGCCAATTACAGGGGCAGCAGACCAGCCCAGCCCAGAACACTACTATAAACTAAGCAAACACCTTCCCCTCTGGTTTTTCCACACTCTACACCACCGGTGCATACACGCAGGGAAATTTTAACAAACAAACCTATGAAATGAGAAGGGCTGCAGCAGGCAACATAGACCAACATGTGCAAGAGGCTGAGGGTGGTGAAGATGTGAATGCTGCCGAACAACCCTCAGTGAGGAGACAGAGAAGAGTGTACAGACTCAGGGTAACCTACCAGGGCTACATGAGCTGGAGATAGTGGAGCACTATAGGGTGGACAGAGACCTCCTACAGCAGATTGTTGAGATGCGCTGGCCACACCTGACACATCAAACAGGCCGAGGAGAACCCATCCCAGTGGATACCAAGATATGTGTAGGCCTAGGTATACTAGCTACAGGTACCTCCCAAAGCACAACTGGGGATATCATGGGGATCTCACAGGCATCAGCATCCAGAGTATTCCACCATTTTCTCGATGCCATGTCAGCACATGCCAGTGAGCACGTATATTTCCTCAACACATGTGAGGTGCTGACAAGCATTATGTATCTCTTCCACCAAATAGCAGACTACCCTGGGGTAGTGGCTGCTATAGCCTGCATGCACTTACACATCAAAGCACCACCCGGTAAGCAGGGTAGGGCCTACATCAACTGCAGGGGCATCCCCTCCATCAACTGCCAGGTCATATCTGATGCCCAGGGCATTATAATGAATGTGTGTGCTGGCTGCCCTGGAAGCAATGACGATTCAGAAATATGGCATCTGATGCAGCTGTACCACAGGTTTGCCAATATGGACATCCCCTACGGTCAACTAGTGGGGGATGCTGGGTACCTACTGGATCCATGGCTGATAACACCCATCACAAATGCACACACACCTGAACAACAATGCCATAATGCGGCACATGCACAAGCCAGACATATAATACAGCATGTGTTTGGGATGCTCAGGTCACGGTTCCTGTGTCTGGACACATCCGTTGGAGCCTTGCAGTATTCACCAGCTACATGCACCCAAATTGTTATGGTATGTGCTATGCTACACAATATGATCCTATGGAAACAGCTGCAGCAGGAACAGCATGGGGCAGGGCCACACAGCCCTCCACCAATGCCAAGGCCTGTCCAGGCACAGAGTGACTCAGAGGAGGAACAACCTGAGCCTGACCCAGTAGGTGGAAGGAAGCATGCCCAGCATGACCTGGCCTTGGCAAAGAGGCAACGCATAGCATATGCACTGACACAGTAGGGACCCAGGGAATGTCATCCTCTCTGACTTGCACAGACAGAAAAAGGGATGCCAAACATGGCACTACCTGTGCTCAGCCATGTATAGGGAGTGTACTATGTGCATCCAACATAGGCAGCCCTCCAGCACCATCCTCATGTCTGGCACAACCTCAAAGTAAGTCAATCAACCAACCAATTTCCAAATGTAGTAGAATGTGGTGGTACCTGTAGCTATGGCATGGTTGTGAGCATGCAAGGGAATTGGGTGGCCGAATGTTAAGGCAACAGACAGTAGACACCCATAGTGGCACCATGACATCTGTAACGCATACTGGAGTCACCATAGTAACCAGTATTACACAGGGTGACAAAACCCACTGCAAGTAATGGGCTGAGCATCATGTGTGTCCATAAGACCCACACAAGTCTCAACCAGCTGGACAGGTGTACACCGACACAAACAAATGATGTACTATGGCCTCTGAATGTGCCCTATAGGTAACCCCTCCCACAGACCCACACAAACAGACTACAGCAGGCCAGGCAGTTGGATGTAGGCTGTGAAGGCTAGGAAGTCAGAAACTAATATGTTGGTAATTAAAGCTAAGATCTGTAGTACACTGGTATGCCTCTATCCAGTACAAAGACTACACACTGAAATGGAGTGCCTGACATACCAGTACAGTACTAGCAAATGTGTTCAAGTGTCACGTGTGCCCCCATCCAACGTACACTTATTTCAACAGTCAGGTGTGCCCCCCCGCTCCTGTGTAGGAATGTAGATACAGTCAGGTGCCCCCCACTATGCAGAAATGTAGCAACAGTCAATGCCACATGACCGATGGATACCCTGCAGACAAAGCATGCTACCTGTTGGTGTACAACGCAAAGGTCAGCATCACAGTACAGACTACCTGGACATGTAACAAATGTGATACAGATGGCCATACTGGGCATGCTCACTCACTTGAAGGTATGAAGGCAATATCAGTCGACAACATACTGAATGGTCATACTGGGCATGCTCACACACTTAAACACAAGAAGGCCATGTCTGCAAACACCAGTGGTCTGGACATATCTGCTGGTCACAGTTCTTAGTGCTGACACATGTCAGTATGCACCACACCTGCCTTGCACACACAGTGGATAGGAATACAGGCATATATGTAAGGACAACACACTATAATGCGTCAACGGTAGATGGACATAGATGTGTGGAAGAGGGTGACTGTGACAAGGAGCCATCCGGGCCTGTCCCATCCAGCACACAGCCAAAGGGCCCCAAACACATGAGGTGCAGATGCCATTCACTGCGGATACTAGCCACCTGTATCTGTCAGCATGTCAGACTATGTGGTGCACGTGCCAGCTGTGCAACATGACTGTACAGGGAATTAGTCATCTAGCAGCTCTATACAAGTATCTGTGACATATGGCCCCCTGTGTGCCCGCATGTGGCATGTCAACCCCTACATGACTGGGTTATGGCCCATGCACACACTGCCATCCCCCTAGCAGTATTATGACAAGCCTGCTGAGGTTATCCATTGTGAAATACACCTTTGGCAGAGCTGTAGCTCAGTAATCTCCATGGCATGTCCCATAACTGCATACTAGTGTTATACTAGTTAGGTAGTAGTTCTAACCCCAGACTTGCCAATTGTGTGTGTGAATGTGTGTGCATCTGTCTGTCTCAGACTGTGTAGAGAGAAATGGTTTATAGGCTACCCACAGTCCATACAAATCATATACTCACCTAGAAATACACCTCTGGGAACATCATAGACCAGTAGTCTCTGTTGTGCATTCTGTAACTGCGTATTGCTGTAGTGTGATAGAGTAGTTACACCAGTGTTGCAATCCCAGACTTGCCAACTGTGTGCGTGTGTGTGTCCGTCTGCCTAAGGACAGACCAATGCTTTTAGAGTACTCACACTCTGTACAAGTCATATACTCACCTTTGGCAATCCTGCTGATGTCACACACCTAGAAATACACCTCTAGGACTGCTGTAACCCGGTATTCTCCATAGCACGTGCCGTAAATGCGTATTGCTGCAGTGTAATACACTAGGTAGGTAGGGGTTCAAATCCAGAACATGGAAAGTGTGTGTGTTTAACTGTTAGAGCCTGTGTTGGGGGTGGCTGTGAGTGTCTAACCACTGGACATGTTGGGGAGCAGATCTTGTATTCTTCATATATGGTATTCGTCTTATGACAAAATGCCCAACTCACGAGGCATACAGATGTCAGTCAGCCACAGGACTGTGTTGGCAAGCCATATCCCTACATCTGGCAAAAGGCCTGATCAACAAAGTATGCAACCCTACTAGTACCCAGTATATGTCCTGAACCAATGTGTCATACACAAACACACTTGCCTAGGATATCCTGCTATGTTGCTAGTGCCATGCACATTGATGACAGATAGTAGGCATGGTGTGATTGCAGTGGGCTGCAGAGGACATGGCACCCTGTACAGCAGTACAATAGGCACATAATTGCAGACAATGTGCCTTCACTATGTTCCCCACTGGATGCCTGCAACATATGTGGTGCCATCAAATGTGATCCACAGAGGCCATACAATGCCGTACACATGTGCCCTATATGGACCGATACCACTGACACCAGGGAATACCTGTATCATGCTATCAATCCAGGTGCAGGGTCGACCTGCTGACTATAAGCAGGTTTCACCACACCAGGCCAGTATTGGCATATTGAAGGATAACAGTCTGTGTACACAACATGTGCCTGCCATACCAGGTACACCTGTACATGTCACTGTACAGTATTGTGGGACATGCACATCCCAGGCAATGTCCATGTCAAGGACTATCAAACACAGACATGGCATGCATTGCAAAGCTATGGCCATGCACAATGGTAACCAGGATGAAAAGGCAGTTCATGCAGTAACCATCTGTGTGGGACAGTGCAGACACTACACACCTGTACCACACTGCTCACCATTGTTGGGTGGTGCAATGCCAAGCATTACCCTTCATCATGCACAGCCAACCACTACACACCCATGAAGCAATGCATACATGCATGTCAGTACTGGCACCTTGTGTCTGCGTGTGGGTTATGATGCTCCCAACCACAGTCATTCCCAGTATAACCCCCACTGGCATACCAACAGATATCAAACATGTTCACATGCCCTAGCCCAGAGAACCTTCAGATATCCCCTGTGGTCCATGTAGTACCTGTGCATTACTGCAGTGTGGCAAACTAAGTAGTTAGGGAGTGTATTTTTGGCCTTGGCAAAGAGCGTCAATGCGAGTCCATTAGAGAGTGTGGATGTGGTGACAATGGCATCCGTTCATGTGGACAGCCATGTGTGCTACACCTAATGAATGTCTACTATATTTCTGTTGCATGTCTCTCACCAACAAACATATATGTTCTTACAGCACAGCAACATGTCAGCTTTGTGGCACATGTAGTAACTGCATGCACTTGAAATAGTAATGACTAGTCAGTCAGGATTTGACCCCTGTACTGGTAGGTGTGTGACAGACAATGCTTAGGTTTTAGTCTCCAAGCCCTTCTCTGATGAACTTTGTCTTAGCCTCCCACACACTCTCTGGTGGATGTGGAGGTGTACACCTGCTCTGCAGCAGCATGTGTATTGTAAGTGATGGACATGATCAGGTGATGACCTCTGCACCTGTTGCAGTCCTCCTCTAGCTGATTGCATGGGGAACAGCTGTGATGATGTTCCCATAGCCATTCACATGATAAACACAGTACAATATCTAGGAACATCATGTTGGTGTTTGGCCATGACAGTCGCTGTGAGTGGTACCTGGATGTGGTGTTTGGAAACGGCATCACAGATTATATCCGGATGTTCCTCAAACATCATACACAGTGGGAAATAGCCTAAAGACAGGAGGGTGATGTGTCAGGCATGACTACAGCATTTAAGTGTAGCTATTCTTCATTGAGACCACTGCCTGTTTAACATGTGTGTGGTAATGGCTATTCTGCATATTTTATAACAGACATGACAGTGCTCTTTTTGTGAGGGACCTCCATCTGTAGGGCCATCTGTGGACTGGTCAGTGTGTGGAACCATTTGTTTCATGTGTTACACACTGAACACACATCAGTGCACAGCAAGAGCATAGTGTGAGGATTGCTGCCAGTACATGGTATTAGGGATGTGTTACTGACATCGCATCCCTGACTGGACATATGTCACATGAAACAGTGGCATGACAGACACTATCTGGGGTTCTCAGTGGCAAGCCAATAATGGGCCACTGTTCATAGCTGCAGTCACACGTCTTCTACACTTTGTACAGATGCCATGTAGTATATATGCATGTGTTGTGCTCCCCTCTGCAAACGTATACCATCTGCTGTGTTGGGTTGATGGTCATATCTATGCATACTGTTGTAAGCAATCTTGAATGCTGTTGTCTATTATTAAGCCATATCTGTGTTTAAACTGCAACACCATAGGCTGTATGGGTTTGGAGGTCCCGGCAGATCCTCCTGTCCCACTTCAGCTGACCATGGCACCGGGCACAAGCCCATCTGGGGCCCAGCCTTGGACCTCAACCTCTGTTGGCTCTGCATCACCTTCTGGTGGTACCACCACTGAGGATGGGGCCTGTCTCCCCTGGGAGCAGGGCCAGACAGGAACATGTCCGCTGTCATGCAGTCCCAGACGTGTTGCGTTGAGGGCTCTATAAGGAGTTCTGAGGCCAGATACACAAGCTCAAGGGTGGAGTGTCACATTTACAGTGTGAGATTGCCCTTCCTGGACAATCCCCAACACTGCCTCCTTTGCAACTGTTTTGGTGCAGTGGCAGCTGCCCATGGCTGGGGACCTCCATCTCACTGTTCCCATGGGCTTGTGAATGCTGAACACCCCTCCCTGTCCAAGGTGTATCCCCCCCACTTGTGTCATATACCGACCCTGTATGCTGTCTTGTGTGTGATAATACCCTACCTATCCTCCACGGGCATACCTACTCTCCTTCCCCCACATCCCACTCTCACCCGACGGAAACATAAGGTCAATCGGTTCCTAGGACAACATTTGCCCCATACATAGCTGCCCATTTCACACATATGCCCACTGGACACATGTAACCCTTGTAATATACATCACAACATATTCCTGTTATCTTCACCCCTTTCTCTCAGGCGCATGATCCTAAATGTTCCAGGTACACATGATGCGAATAACCCCATTGTATACACAACACTACCGGTCCCTCTATGGTTACCTCATTTACCTTTATCATGATGATGATGTTGCACACAGCATCTTGCAAGAGTACTGTTCTCACATAATGATTGGACAGGTACTGTTGTGTTAATGTACATTACATGCACAGAGTAATGTATATGGCCAATGTACAACTATTTGCGTGTATGAATGACACATGTCGTTTGAGGGAGTCTTGATATTGCAAAGACAACAGCATTACATAATACAGGCGTCGCTGGTGTTTCCCTTTTCATTCGTTTGTAAGGCTTTGTTTTCACATGGTATGTTCCTGATATATCTCTATATATGCATGTACCTATATGCTGGACATAAACACTCACACATACATCTACATGATGGAATACATTCCTATACTGTTGAATGACTGTGCTGTATGATATGTTTGTGGTAAGATCCAATGTCTGTATATCTGCCATGGTGTATTGGTAAATCACATTAGCTGTGTGTGCAGGGTCCTGGTTCCGAGCCTTGCAGAGGCCATTTATTTTGTTACAGGGCAGAACAAGGCCATTGAATACGGAGGGATTAAGGCACATTAAAGCAGTTGTGAGCAGGTGTGCATGGGTTTGCATGGTGGTAAGCAGTGCTAACCTCTGGTTACAGCTTCTTACACTCAGTTAGCCTCTACATTGCTTTACCAGTGTAATACTTGCATACTGGTGGCCAAACGGGCTTACACCCGCTTGCTCCCGCACTTGCAAATGCACTGACATTGGTGCTTGCATCTGACACTCACACCCCTGGGTGGGAGCAAGGCCCACAGTATTACCTTGTGATGCCTATTACATCTGATTATGTGCCTACAGTATCAGGAATGGCTGCCCATTAGGCGACAACATACCGTTCGACTGTACATAATCAGTGGTGTGTCCAATGTTTTATTCATATTATTTGTGTGTTCCTCTTACAATCTGAACCTGTCTGGCTGATACATGGGAACTGAGACTCTTCAATACATTCAAGTAATTGGGTTTTGGGACCGACATCCGTCAGCCGAGTCATGCTACTGTATACCTATTATTCTATCATCTTTCTAAGGTAGTCAGTGGAATATGTGCTTTCTGTCCCTATCAGACCTCTCATATGATTGGGGAAAAATGAAGACTGAATCAGGGTCATGGCATAACAGCATCAGGGACACATTTAAATTATTGGTGCTATTAACCTGACACATTGACAGACTCAGAGCATATGTATTCACACACATTGTCTGAGGTGCATGCTGTTTATGACTCTTAATTGTTGTTGTTATTCATTACATGTAATCCACCACCTTTCCTCCTAATATCACTAGTTCTAGAGTTCTAGGAGGGTTTAGGTGGGACAGAATTAGAATCTGAGTCGAAATCAGGGAAGTCCCTGGTAATCGGTGACAGTTCAATGGTATGGTCCCTATGTGTTCCCCCAATGGTTTACAGCCTATCCAGTGGATGTGCTCTTAGGGGATGGGAGGTATGGGCATCAGCTATGCCCATATCAGAATATTACTTACATCCCCAGGGCAGTCCTAATATGTCTCTGCCAGCCAGCACCTGCATGCCTAGGCCCATAATTGCATATCCATTGTTCCCCCACTTGCCACTCCTCTACAGCACTCATCCTTACTGTGGGTGCAGGTGGGGTATAAATACACCACTACACACTGCTCACTCTCCCTGTGTCGGGACACATGTCATACATTGTGTTGACCCATGAGTTATCAGGCATGCACAACCTATTGGTCCATGTACATCTACAGCCTGGTTTGATAAATCATTACCGGGACTGACTCCGATCATTAATTTTTGGTGTCCCACAAGGAACATCAATGTCTATGCTTCAAGATTAGACCTTGCAGGTCTCTCCCACTGGTAGTATCCTGTCGGTGGTCTGGGAAGCAGTGGTGTATTTACCTTTATTGTGTGTCTGTATGTCTCACCAGCCTAGCTGGAGGGGGCGTGATGCTACATGTTACACGTTTGTTTATTCGACCTCCCACCACCATATGCACAGCCTGTGAACATATGTTGCTTGTAACTGCTGTATCATATCCTAGCTATATACATGTGTATATTCACTGTCACGTATATATGTATATCTATCTATCTATCTATCTATCTATCTATCTATCTATCTATCTATCTATCTATCTATCTATCTATATATATATATATATATATATATATTTGAATTAATATATACAGATATATCTGTATATGTATGCATACATGTATATTTATATCTTGCTATATATATATATATATATATATATAATCTAACGACATATGGGTCTATGGTTGTCTGCATATGCGTATGTTTATATGTGTGTATGTATCTGGATTCTTTCTCTGTATGTATACATTAGTACTACGGTGAGGGAGAGGCATATCTCTATGTCGCTATGGGTGGATATACACACAAATACCTCTAAATATATACGTCTACATCTGGTTATTCCGTTCCTTGCCATATAGATTACAGTTTGCTTTAGAGGGTCTCGCAGTGGGTGTGGCTGCTCATTGGCCGACACCTCTGCACATTCGCTTGCATCCCTAGGGCTGTCCATATAGGCCCACATCAGCCAACACCTGCACACCTAGACCCATAAGTAGCTACCCATAGTTCCCCCACCCTCGCCTCCTCAACAGCACCCATCCTTACTCTGGGTCCTGGTCTGTTCTAGACACACCACTACACACTGCCCACTCTCCACTTCACGGGACCAATTTCATACAATTGTCCCATGGGTCATCAGTGTTACCCACCCTTGTATTCCGAGTCTGTATACACTGCAGACAAAATGGCCGGTCTATCACCTTTATTTGGTTTGTGCAAATTTTGGGGTGTCCAGCAAGGGACGCTCCAGTCTGTGTTCCAAGATTAGAATCCCACGGGTGCACTGTGTATCCCCCCTGGTTGTATTCTGCCTGTGGTCTGGGGAGCAGTGGACTCTTTACATTGTTTGCATGTATGTTTCCCATGTCCGGCTAGGGGGGGTGGTGGAAGGGCATGCTACATGTTTCATGTTTCATGCCTGGGCTCCTCACTTCCATTGGCATAGCCTGTGCACATATGTCATTCCTGTGTGCTGTTTCCTAGCATAGCTATATATGTCTGCAACCATATATATATATATATATATATATATAAATATATATATATATATATATATATATATATATATATATATGTATATGTGTGTGTGTGTGTGTGTGTGCGTCTGTAAACCAATACATACCCCACGCAAATGCACTTACACATGCGTAATGGTGTTTATATATGCTTCACCTGCATTCTTCTTCTTCTTTCGGCTTTTCCCGGTTAGGGGTCACCACAGAGGATCATCTGTCCACTCATGATTGGCAGTGGAGTAGTACAGTGTCGAGTTGCCAGCCCGGTGCCCAGCCTTCCACAGCAGGCACACACATGCACACACTCACACTCACACCTAGGGCCAATTTAGAGTGTCCAATCCACCTACTGCATGTCTTTGGGATGTGGGAGAAAACCAGAACACCCAGAGGAAACTCATGCGACCACAGGGAGAACATGCAGACTCCGCACAGAAGGCACCCCAGCTGGGAATCGAACCAGGGAACCTCTTGCTGTGAGGCAGCAACACTAACCGTTGCACCACCACAGCTGCCCATGCTTCACCTGCATACTAGTGCCTTATTCATTATGACACTGACACTTCACTCCAGTTATCTTGTAATCGATATTTAGTAGTTTATACAGTGGACAGATGTCACAATATGTTCATGTATGGATTACCGATGGTAATTGGAATGTAATACAGTGGGATTCAGTACGAGAATGTCTGTTTGTTAGGGGGTTGCTGTAATGAATGCACTATTGCTGTGCTGCTCCATATACATATATACTCATATACCCATGGCTCCTGGTTCCCCAAACACACACCCCAACACCTCCCTTACACTGCTGTCATCCATTCTCCTGTCGGATTCACGATGTATCAACAACACTACACACTGGCCACTCCCTACTCCTGTAGAGCTATCCCTTCGGTTTACTCACTCCATGTATCTTCAGAACTCCCATACATTTAGTCCACAAACAATGGTGACGTGAGCGACCAAAGGAATACTATTCGTAAATATTGGGTTGCCTCACATGGAAAACGCATGTGTTTATGGCAAGATTAGACTCTATACTTCATTACATCCTTACTCCCATTAACATGACACTACAATTAATTAATATGTATGACTATGTGGTAACACACATGTTACACATGGGATCCTAATTATGTACGTGTTCAGCATATATCTTTTACAAATAGACCGGTTTAGTACTTGGCATTGCCGTAGCAGGCAGATCACAGGAATGATTCCATGTGTGGGGAAGCCCTCACATTTGATTATCGTCAGCACAGCACTGACTTTGGACACTGTACACACCTCTGCATTTTAGCAGTTTCATCCTGTCCCTCTTCTGCACAGCCTATTATTCCATCTACTGTCGATGTTTGTATGTGCACATTCCTCTTATCTATGTCTACAAATAGAATGCAGGTGTTACAGAGAATGTACTTCTATATATTGATTTCTGCATGTGTGTATGCATATATACCTATTATGAACTCACTGACCTCCACTGGGCAGTCCAATTAGAACTGGGCCATCCAACCCTGGCACTCCTGGATCCATAATTTCATGCCCATAGTTTCTCCACCCACCCATGTTCAACTTACAAGTGTAACTTCCAATATCCACTTATCATCGCAGCCATGACACACCTCCAAACATTGCCCTCTCCAGAGCATTAGGGGCTCTACATATATGTTGTCCCGCCTCATGTATTCTCAGGCTGTCCCACCATTTAGTCTTTGAACATACCTGCCCTTGCTTGAGTAATGGTCGGACGCCCAAATGCTCCTTATACTTTTTGGGTAGTCCCAGCAGGGACTACTCTCTGTGTGTAAAGTAGACTTAGCAATTCAACGATGTTGCTCCCAATGGTAAAACCCTGCCTGTGGTGTGAGTAGCAGTGCTTTGCTCATTCCTGGCCAGCTTGTTATGACATACGCTGATAGCACTCTGTAATACTATAGTTGCTGTTAATTCCCTTCTCATTCCTTGTCTAAATATATATATATATATATATATATATATATATATATATATATATATATATATATATGTGTGTGTGTATGTGTGTGTGTGTGTGTGTGTGTGTATGTATATATATATATATATATATATATATATATATATATATATATATATATATATATATATATTACATCTGTACATATTCCCTTGTCATTCCTTCTCTATGCTTTATTGTTATGACGTTCATTCATCATATATATATATATATATATATATGTGTGTGTGTGTGTGTATGTGTGTGTGTGTGTGTGTGTGTGTGTGTGTGTGTATATATATATATATATATATATATATATATATATATATATATATATATATATATATATATATATATATATATATATATATATATATATATATATATATATATATATATATATATATATATATATATATATATATATATATATATATATATATATATATATATATATATATATACATATATACACACACACATATATATATATATATATATATATATATATATATATATATATATATATATAAATATATATATATATATATATATATACATATATATATATATATCTATATATATATGTATTACATCTGTACATACTTATATACATTTCCTATGCTGGGCGCTGTGTGTTACATATGTTTACTGCCGCTTATTTGTGCTTACTTGTGCCTTATTCATTATGACAGTACCACTTTGATTGAAAGGATCTGGTTAAAAGTCCCATACTATACTCTAGTTCACTTTTACATGTTATTATGTCAGTTTTACAGCAGAACGACATTCATTCCACATGGAAAATGATATGTGTTATAGTCGAACTTGAACCTTGAATGCCTGTTTGTTAGGCAGATGCTCTAACCACTACACTATAGGTGTTCTGCTTCATTTGTATGTATACCCACGGTTCATAGTTACCAGAACACATGCCTCAACACTTCACTAACACAGCAGGCATCCATTCTCCTGTTGAGAAAACCGCACCACTACACATGTGTCATTCCCTACTGCTCTGGACCCATCCCACATGTTGACTCACTCCAGACTACCCAAGCCTATAGTCCTGGCACATACGTTCATATGATGGTCAGTGTATTCATATGGTCATCTGGTTTTAGGTTTGTCTGACTGGGACTGTTCTGTAACTGTTTGGAAGTCAGACTTAGCATGTGGCCAAAGTTAGTCCCACTGTTAGCAACCTACCTGTGGTTAGAGATGCAGGAGGTTTGCCCACCTCTGTCTAGCTTGATAGGTCAGCACTAGATAATACGGGTGTTCTTCTGCTGTTTTCCTTCGTATTCCTTATGAATGCTTTATTGTGCTCATGTTTGTTCTGTATATATATTTATATATATATAATATCTGTATGTACGCATGCATATACATCTACATGATTAATTACTTTGATCATACTGTTGAATGACTGTGCTGTCTGCTATGTTTGTGATAACATCAGAGTTAGGTATAACTGCTGTGGCTTAGTGATAAATCACATTGGTTGTGGTGTGTAGGGTCCTGGTGTCGAGCCTGGCCGAGGCGGTTTATTGTGTTGCTGGACAGAACAAGGTCCGTTGGACAAAGGGTGAGTACAACACTTTTTAGCAGCGGTTTTCCATTTTGCCATGTTTAACTGCCATTTCCCATCACGCAAACACCTTCTGCATTCTTACGGTGATACGTCACCCCAGTTCACAGTTCAATGGTATTATATCATTATACAGCATAACATTAGCAGTATATGCTCGTATAAGGATTACATGTTGTAAATGGTGTGTGCTGCAGTCGAACTGGCAATGTCTGCTTGATAGGCGGATGCTCTAACCACTACACTATTGCTGTGCTGCTTCATTTGCATGTATACCCATGGTTCATAATTACCAGAACAAATGCTGCAAAACATCACTAACACAGCAGTCATCCATTATCCAGTCAGAAATAAACCACACCACTACAGATGCACCACTTCCTACTGCTCTAGACACATCTAATATGCTGGCTCACTCCAAGTATATTCAGACATCCCAAGCTTATAGTGCTGGGACATACGTTCCTGTAACGGTTAGAGTGTTCATTTAGTTTTCCTGTTTTTGGCTCGTCTGAATTGAGATTGGGATTGCTCTGTTCTTGTTGAAAATCAGACTTGTTATGTGGACAAAGTTAGCTCCACTGTTAGCATCCTAACTGTGGTTGGAGATGCAGGAGGTTTGCTCACCTCTGGCCAGCTTGATATGACAGCACTAAATAATATGGGGGGGGGGTTCTGTTGCTGTTTCTCTTCACATTCATTATGACTGCTTTATTGTGACTATGTTCATTCTTCATGGATATATATATATATATATATATATATATATATATATATATATATATATACACACACACACACACATATATATATATATATATATATATATATATATATATATATATATATATATATATATATATATATATATATATATATATATATATATATATATATATATATATATATATATATATATATATATATATATATATATATATATATATATATATATATATATATATATCTGTACAAACACATGCATATACTCCTACATACATATTTACATTTCCCATACTGTTGAATGACCGGCACTTTGCATACCCGTCAGCTTGTAAGTTACTTCATCATCATCATCTTCTCGCTGTTCGTTAGGTCGCCACAGCAGATCATCTGTTTCATATATATATATATATATATATATATATATATATATATATATATATATATATATATATATATATATATATATATATATATATATCTGTACAAACACATGCATATACTCCTACATACTTATTTACATTTCCCATACTGTTGAATGACCGGCACTTACCGCCGTGCATACCCGCTTACGTCAGCTTGTAAGTTACTTCATCATCATCATCTTCTTTCGGCTGTTCCCGTTAGGGGTCGCCACAGCAGATCATCTGTTTCCATATCTTCCTGTCCTCTGCATCATGCTCTTTCACACCAACCACCTGCATGTCCTCTCTCACCACATCCATAAACCTCATCTTAGGCCTTCCTCTTTTCCTCTTACCTGACAGCTCCATCTTTAGCATCTTTTCCCAATATACCCAGCATCCCTCTTCAGCACATGTCCAAACCAATGCAATCTCACCTCTCTTGCTTTGTCTCCAGACTGTCCAACCTGAGCTGAACCTCTGATATACTGATTCCTAATCCTGTCCATCCTAGTCACACCCAGTGCAAATCTTAACATCTTTAACTTTTCGACAATGCTACCATCTCCAACCCATATAACATAGCTGGTCTCACTACCCTCTTGTAGACCTTCCCTTTCACTCTTATTGGCACCTGTCTGTCACAAATCACTCCTGACACTCTTCTCCACCCATTCCACCCTGACTGTGGTCTCTTCTTCACCGCTCTTCCACACTCAACATTACTCTGAACTGTTGATCCCAAGTACTTAAACTCATCCACCTTTACCAACTCTACCCCCTGCATCCTCACAATTCCTCTACCCTCCCTCTCATTTACACACATATATTCTGTTTTAGCCCTGCTGACCTTCATTACTCTCCTCTCTAAAGCATATCTCCACCTCTCCAAGGTCTCCTCAACCTGGTCCCTACTCTCACTACATATCACAATGACATCTGCAAACATCATAGTCCATCTGTCAACCTGTCCATCACCACTGCAAATAAGAAAGGTCTCAGAGCTGATCCTTGATGTAATCCCACCTCCACCTTAAACGTATCTGTCACTCCCACCGCAGTCCTCACCAATGTCACACTACCCTTGTACATATCCTGTACCACTCTTACATACTTCTCAGCCACTTCCGACTTCCTCATACAATACCACAACTCCTCTCTAGGCACCCTGTCATATGCTTTCTATAAGTCCACAAAGACACAATGCAACTCCTTCTGACCTTCTCTGTATTTCTCCATCAACACTCTCAGAGCAAATATTGCATCTGTAGTGCTCTTTCCTGGCATGAAACCATACTGCTGATCACTAATCATCACCTCCCTTCTTAACCTAGCTTCCACTACTCTTTCCCATAACTTCAAGCTGTGACTGATCAGTTTTATCCCTCTGTAATTACTGCAGCTCTGCACATCACCCTTATTCTTAAAGATAGGTACCAAAACACTTTTTCTCCACTCCTCAGGCATCCTCTGACTTTCCACAATTTCCTTAACAATCACAATCTGGTTAAAAATTCCACTACCATTTCTCCTGAGCACCTCCATGCTTCCACTGGTATGTCATCTGGAGCAACAGCCTTTCCATTCTTCATCCTCTTCATAGCTGTCCTTACTTCCTCCTTGCTAATCTGCTTCACTTCCTAATTCACTATCCCAAATCATCCTACCTTCTCTCTCTCTCATTCTCCTCATTCATCAGCCATTCAAAGTACTGTTTCCATCTCCTCAACACACTCTCCTCACTTGTGAGTACATTTCCCTCACTGTCCTTTATCACCCTTACCTGCTGCACATCTTTCCCAGCTCTGCCCCTCTGTCTAGCCAATTGGTACAGGTCCTTTTCTCCCTCTTTAGTGTCCAATCTCTCATACAACTCTCTATATGCCTTATCCTTAGCCTTTGCCACCTCTCTCTTTGCCATGTGCCTCATCTCCTTATACTCATGTCTACTTTCTTCATCTCTTTGACAATCCCACTTCTTCTTTGCCAGCCTCTTCCTCTGTATACTCTCTTGTACTTCCTCATTCCACCACCATGTCTCCTTGTCCTCCTTCCTCTGTCCAGATGTCACACCAAGCACCTTCCTAGCAGTCTCCCTTACTAGCTCTGCTGTAGTTACCCAGCTATTCGGTAACTCTTTATTGCCTCCCAGTGCCTGTCTTAACTCTTCCCTGAACTCCATCTCACAATCCCCCTTTTTTAACTTCTACCATTTAATCCTTGGCACTGCTTTCACACTCCTCCTCCACTTCTTGATCACCAACATCATCCTGCAGACCACCATTCTATGCTGCTTAACTACACTTTCCCCAGTCACCACTTTACAGTCTCCAATCTCCTTCAGACTGGCCCTCCTACATAGGATATAATCCACCTGTGTGCATCTTCCTCCACTCTTGTATGTCACCCTATGCTCCTCCCTCTTCTTAAAATACGTATTCACCACAGCCATGTCCATCCTTTTCACAAAATCCACAATCATCTGACCTTCTGCATTCCTCTCCTTAACACCATACCTACCCATCACTTCCTCATCCCCTCTGTTCACTTCACCAACATGCCCATTGAAGTCCGCTCCAATCACTAGTCTCTCACCCTTGGGTACACTCACCACCACTTAATCCAACTCACTCCAAAATTTTTCTTTCTCATCCATCGCACACCCAACTTGTGGAGCATATGCACTAACAACATTCATCATTACACCATCAATTTCAAGCTTCATAAACATCACATCAGACACTCTCTTCACCTCCAAAACACTCTTGGCATACTGTTCCGTTAGGATAACCCCTACCCCATTTCTTCTGCCATCCACACCATGATAGAACAATTTGAACCCGCCTCCTATACACTTAGCCTTACTTCCCTTCCATCTGGTCTCTTGCACGCACAATATATCAACCTTCCTTCTCTCCATCATATCAGCTAGACCTCTCCCTATACCAGTCATACTGCCAACATTCAAAGTTCCTACCCTCAGTACTACACTCCTAACCTCCCTCCACTCTTCCTGCCTTCGGGCATGCCTTCCCCCTCCTCTTCTTCTTCGGTCAACAGTAGCCCAATTTCTGCCAGCACCCTGTTGGCTAACAGTACTGGTGGTGGTCATTGTTAACCTGGGCCTCGACCAATCTGGTATGTAATTATGGAAACTTCTCTGCATCAGTAATTTTTGGCAGAGGTTTTATGCCAGGTGCCCTTCCTGATGCAACCCTCCCCATTTTTCCAGGCTTGGGACCGGCACAAAGAAATGCACTGGCTTGTGCATCCCCAATCACCCTATATCCGACAGACATTATTCTGGGCATCATATAAAATTAGCAGCCCTTGCATGGTTTGGACCCAGGAACAGAAACACCTTAGTCACCGGTTTGACCACTACACCATCCGTGGTACATTCTGCATGGATGGTAGTTAGGATATATGACTTTACTACAGGCATTCCACACTACTGGCAACAAATGTGACAATCGATTGGTGTACATATGTATAGTACATGTTAATGTTCATATGTTTCTGAGAGACATATGTATACATTTGCAAGTATACATATTTATAAATAGGACAAATACTTGACAACTACTTATATGCATGTATGTGTGATATGTAGCTGTAACTATGGGTATATAAGTATGCACATTCATAGATATATGACTACATATCTGGGGTTGTACATGGCCATGTATATGAACACCCACATCCGGGAGGGATGTGTACTATTTGTATACAGGGGTTGTGTGCATCATTACGACGTGGAACCTGGACAGGGTATACAATTTGTGGACATGTACTATTTGGACAATGGCTATGGGGAAGCTTCTAGGGAACATGTGAAAGGTATATATTCCCGATAATGCACATGGGGAGACGTGCATCACAGTCAGGTGTTTAATCCCAGGTCGTAGGTTATGCAGGACCGGCTGGAGGCTGAGCAGGGCTGTGGACAACTGCTGCTAATGCAACTTGTGCCCGGATGTGTACAGGGCTGGACATCGTGTTGTGCCACCAAGTCTAATCGTTAGAACAGACACTTATCCCATGAGGGCTGTCCAAAAATTGTGGACGCCAATGACTCCCATTCTTTTGGATATTTAAAAATGAGGGTGGGTTATACATGCATGGGATACCTAGTTTACAAGCCTGAGACTGCCTAGGGAGAGACTGCCTACTAGATGTGGGTATGGATCACTATGTGAAGATATGGCTGGCCCAAGCTAGCAGCCCGAGTATGGGTGGGTTTGGTGGATTTTCAGTAGGAGGGGTGTGCTGTGGAGGGGATTTTGGGTATTCAATTATGTATCCAAGTGTGTAGGGGTTGGATGGCTCAGTTCAGGCCAGACCATTATGTAGGTGTGAGCCGGTACTGTTTCTGTACAGGTGTATCACACATTTTAATGTTCATATGTTTGTGGGATTGTGTTCTGCAGTATGGCCTGTCAGGGTGTATTGGGGATGTGAATGTATGTTCTTTGGTTTCCTTTTTGATTCATCCACTGCTCCCTCGTACACCTCCAGTTCATCTATTGTACATCTGACCTAGTCTCCCCTTGGCAAATTATTACATTACCCATCACCCTCCCAAATTCCACAAACACACCATCCATCCCTTCTCTGGTTGCTGGCTCATGGCACAGACAGCAGTATACATTGCGTACTCTACATATCTCTGGTACCAATATGGTTGTGAGAACAACCCTAACATATTTAGTCTTCCACATGCTGTACTTCACGCACATAGGTACACGCAAATACTTATCTTTCATGACATGGTAGATTGACCCAAGTAATACCCATTCATCTTTGGGCCGTCCAGACAAGGATGACTCGGACTGTGAATGGACAGATATTGAGTGACTGCTCTGACTATTGGGCTAGGCTTAGCAATCGGCAGTGATGCGCAAACACACTGTGTTTCACTTCCACTTGGTATAAAAATCAATACTACAATGAAATACGGACATGGGGTTTTAAATGTCATTGTTTGAGGGATGGGGGCTCAGCATTCAGCTACGGGCTTGTGTGTTTACTCCTGTGATATGATTTTGGTGTTCGTGGAACTCTCTTTTATGCTTTGCATACATTTCAGTATCCATGGACACTGACAGGAGTGATTACTATTAAAGACAGGCTGTACTAGTCAGCATTTTAGATTGCGTGACTGTAGCCGACATGTTCACGCCTCCGTGCAGCACTTAAACACTCCCCCTGCACTTGCACACATTTCCTGTGCATGTGGATGGTGCAGCAGCGTGCCTTCATTAATATGCATATGATGCTGCTGCACCATTTCTATGCCACACGCTTGGCGCAAGGCTAACACCGTCCTTACACCAAGCTTCATGAATCCTGGGGATAGTGTTATCTATGCACCATGCATACAACAGTTTTTTTAATGAACTTTTTTATTGTATTTTTCACTTTATTGTATATTTGTTATATCATGTATCTTAATAAATTGTGCTTTGACTCCTTTTCATTGCTTCTAATCAGCATCGCAAATTACAGAAAAATGAATAGTGATTTACTGATCTGAATAGCCTTAATAAAAGTTAAGATTTTAAGCTATTATTTTATATAAATTATGCAAAATTACTGCATTTTGAAGAAGACTCATGAAACAGTTAAATGTTTAGCATTGTACAAGATATGGAGATAATGTAAGATAAAGTCATATGATAGCAAATAATGTGAACATCTACAGATATGAAAGGAAACAAAATGTGTAAAGTACATTAGGCAAAAGAATTGCAAATGCAAATTAACTCATTTGTTGAAACTGTTTACTTAAACATTCTAACTCCTCAAGAATAAGTTTGCTATTAACATACATACTTTTTTATAGTTCGACTAATTGGAGAAGTATGAAAATCTTTACTTCAACTAATATGAGAAGTACAAGGTTTGGCCTGAATGTATATGTCATAAAGCTTTGCTGATTTGGCTGCATTTAGAGTACTCTAATGCCAAAAAAGTTTCCATTTTAATAAGTTAATGCAATAAAACTTTTTTGAAAAAAGCTTGCGCTAGATTTCATCTACTAGAGTGAGAAAACACTTTTCAAGTTACATTCACTGCATTATTTATACAGTATAGTAAGGAAGACTTTGACTGCATAGCTTTAATGTTATTGTGTTTCTTGGAGAACTGTCTTTGTGTTAAAAATCTTCCAGAACCTACCTATTTGTCATGCAAGACTAACAGTTAAATTCAGCATTAGTTTCAGTTTGCTGGTTTATTTGAAAAATGAAGTTAATTATAGGGTTCTGAGAGAAATGTGTATTGTAAGTTATACCAATTAGACAAGGGTAAAGGGCAGCAAATGTCTTGCGTAAGTAGAAATCTTGCATGTAAAATAATCACTGCACTACTTTTCTTCTGCTGCCTAGTGAAGCCCTTCCTATTGTTACCATCAACTCACTGCAAAAACATCCCTTATTATACGGTACATGTTGTGATCTTGATTCCTGACATGGATTAATGGTATCTGTTCTTTAGAAGTTTTGTCCTGTACCAATATGTGCATTTATTTCTGTATCTGTGTGCATATAGTGTGACTCTGAATAAGTTACTTTACCGAGCAAAAGCTTAAACATCTTCATTACAACAAGGCACTTGTGCTAAAGGAATTTTAATTTGTAAAGAAAGAGATTTCAGTATATAATGTCAAAGCTACCTTGTTACTTTTATTGAAAGATTTACTGAGAAAAACATCAGCAATGTGTAGAAAAATATAACACCGAGTTATGAGGCCACTAGGGCCTAGAACTGTCCTACTCAATGGATAAGCAAATTATAATGGCAGAGACCCAGTCCCAGAGCTGGGAATCTCTTTGAGATTAAGGATGGAGAAGTAAAGAGAAGAGGATAGGTAAGTAGATCAGATGGGTTGAGGAGCTGCTGCGCAACTTGTAGCATGATGGGAAGACATGGACTACTGGATTTATAGGAAGACACTTGCCTGAAGTGGAAAACAGGTGTATGTGGAGAATACTGTGCAAAATGACTATGATATGCACCAGGCAGTGGAGTTTAATGCAGACCAGAATATTGGAAAGAGCCTAGTGATGTGTGACTTATTCATGGAAGGGATAGAAATAAAAAAAAAGTTGTCATGAAGAGTGGGTGTCAGGGAAACTAGAAACTTGGTAGAGTTGATATTAAACAGGAGGAAGTTGACACAGAAGGAAAAGAGAGCCTCAAGTAAGAAAGAGATCATCAAAATAAATGCCATGAAAATGATGGAAATAAAATATATATCTTATTTATGTATCTTGTTAACTGAGTTGTCTAATTAGTTTGAAGGCCATTTTCACTGGAGGCTGAGGGGCAATGTATAATTAAGTGGCTGTTTGTGTCATACAGGATTTACTCAGTGTACATGTGCTTCCTGTATAATTGACTGCTTGTCATACAGGAAGCACATGTACACTAAGAGAATCAAAGCCAAGACTGTAGGATGTAGCTCGTTTATTAATCAACTGCACTTAACTGTAGCACACTAAGCCCCAAGAAAATCAAATGAATGTTAAGGGCCATATACCTGGTAGTATGGACCAGGACTGGCCATACTCATAGGTGAGTTAAGTGGCCACCTAGAGCACTGTGCTTGTATGGGTGCTCTTTCCAAATGAATTTATTTCCTTTGCTCTACTTCATTTTTTTGCTCTAAAAAATAAATAAAGCTCCTTGCTAGAGCAAAATGTGCCCGCAGCATGACAGGTGCCCCAGGGAGGAGGTGCACCACTTTACTTGACCATTTAAACTGAGCAATATTGTTACACAAGACTTCATGCATTGTGAAGTCATTGAGCAGAGACCATGCAACGTTCAAATAAATATAGGTGCAAAGCCGTACCGGTCAGATGAGGGTTTGCTTTAATATGTTGCATTTCCTAAAGAAAAATAATACAAAGTATGAATTTCTTATATCTGGCTGATTGACTGTACTAACAGGGACATTCTGCAGAATTCTGGAAAGTTGAGAGGAATGGGTGAAGCAAGAGAGACTGAAGCAGTGACAGTGAGGGATATTAATATTGTTATTATCATTATTATATTGTCATTAGTAGCAGTAGTAGTAGTTATGGTGATTATGGCAGTGTTTAAGCTGAGATGTTTTGCTTCAATTTGTGCAGAGTAACTTAGAATATTTTAATGTCATGTGACAACTTGTCTGCTTGTTGTGGAGCAAAGATGAAATATATTACATGACCATCAGATGTCATGACTATAACTGCTGGGTGGGGAGTTAGGGATGACTAGATGGAAGTAACTGTCACTGACCTTCTTGTCATTTGCTCTCATTTAAGCATTCACTATCTGGCTATGCAGGACTAGTCTGCATGTGTGAGAAGTAAGATGGACTACTTAATTTAACACCTGACATGCAGAGACAGACAGAAATACTTGGTATAACTGCTGTGGGAGCCTATAGAGAAGAATGAATAGCTATCTGCTGTTGTTTAATCTGGCTTTGCATGTCTAGTAGGATTTGTATGAAGTAACTTTGTATATGTGAATGTGTGGCTGGTGTGCATCTATTGGAAGTAAGAAGGACTACTTAACTGAACACATGACAGGCACAAACAAAGTAGGTATAATTGCCTGTGCTTTTAAAAGGAAGAAAATGACTAGCTGCTTGCTGTTGTTTGCTTATTGTTCTGGCTTTGCAGGACTAGTCTGATTTATGTGAAGTAACCTGGAATATTTTAATGTGTGGCAACTCTTTTGTTGGAACAAAGGTGAAACAGATGGCATGGCTATCATCTTTTCTCACAACCCAGCATCTAAATTTTACACAGACATGGCTATAACTGCTTACTGGGTGGGAATTGTCTGGATGGAAGTAACAGACCATTTCGTCACTTACTCAGTTCAGACCCTCTTCTCACTTGTTCAGTTTAAACAGCCATCTCTCAAAAAACAAACAATAATAATAATAATAACAATAAGGAACCATGGGTGGGAGGCTGGCATAATGATTAAGGTGTTTGCCTTGCAGAAACAAGGTACAGGGTTTAGTTCTCTCAGGGGGTAATTGGCTAGGCTTAAAATGGCCTATGAGGGCAGTTAGCCTAGTAATAACCTATGACCCTAAAAATGCATCACAGTATGCTCAGCCTCTGGGTGTCTGGTAACCCCCACACACCATCTTGTGTAAGTGGATTTTGACTGGGGCATTTTTGTGGCCTCTATCCTGAACCCCACCTAGTCTAAAACAAGCCCTGCTTAGAGGTGCACACAGAAAGTCACTGTAGTTTATGAGGGGAGCAGGGGATGATGTCATTATTTCTGCACCTTTCTTCCCAAACCTCAGAGTTCACTGTTTTGTGTTGGGCTGTGAACAGTGTAGCCATTATTTCTTAAACTTTCCTCACGAACATCACATGGGTGCACAGAGGGTCACTAAGCTTGTACAAGAACAGTGTACTGTCTAAAAGTAGCAAGTCGGAAATAATGCTATAATTATTTTTTTCTTCATTTTTCTCACAGTCAAACATCACATTTATATACAGATGGCTAGCTTTTGGAGGAAGGTAAATAAGCATTCTTTTTATATATGTCTAACAGAAAATATGTTCTATTTTTTTTTTCAAGTTTGGCAAAGTCTGACATCAGAGAAGTACACAGAAGCTGTCTGCCTTTTGTGTGTAGGGGTGAGGAGGTATGCTGTATATATAGATATATATATATATATATATATATATATATATATATATATATATATATATATATATATATATATACATATATATATATATATATATATATATATATATATATATATATACACACACACACACACACACACACACACACACACACACACACACACACACACACACACACACACGCACACACACACACACCCACCATATTTTTTTCTAAATAAGACCTAACCAGAGAGTAAGGCCTAGCATGATTTTTCCAGGGTGCCATAATATAAGCCCAAGTTCCAATTCTTACTGTAACTTAATCATCACTCACACTTGACGGTTGAGATCCTTGGCCCATAAACCCACGCAGGTATACTTTTATTGGTCAAAGTACAGACAACGCACAGGAAGCACGCGCTTATGGTAATGAGTAGCTGTGGTAGTGTCTTTTCTTCATAACCGGTGCCATTTTGTGTTGCCACTCCTGTCGCGTAAGTCTTCAGTTAACCCCCCCCCCAAGACAAGATGAGTGCAAAAAGCAAGAGCTATTCCATCGAGTACAAGAAAGGAATCATGGAGGACTCCTGTGGAAAGATCCTGATGGCTTTCTGTAAAGAGAAGAAGTTAGATCTCCGAATTGTCCGAAAATGGTGAGCAGCATCCGTTAACCTCAGTCAACAGGCCGACGAGGGAAATGCTAAGAAATGTAACTGTGGATCAGGTCAACAACCATCATTTCCTGAGCTTGAAGACATCATCTGTGAGTGGATTGGTAGCAGGAGAGCAAAGGCTTTTGTTGTGCGCAGGGCTGATATTCAAGCTTTTGCCCTTGCAATAGCACCACAGTTAGAAATATCCCCAGAAGAATTCAAAGCATCACAACATTGGCTGTATGGCTTCTTTCGGCGATATGAACTGTTTCTAAGAAGATCAACACTATTCAAGCTGGAAGGTACTGAAGTTATTAAATGTGCACTTGCGTTCAAGCCCTTGGTTGATGGCATTGACTTTTCCAAATATCAACTCACAAACATGATTGCTATGGATGAAACTGCAGTGTTTATGGGCCAAGGATCTCAAACAACAATTGATCAGAGGTGTGCCTCATCAATCTACATTCCCTCCACTGTTTACAAGAGTGTATGTGCTACCTGTATTTTGGCAATTCATATAGATGGAAAGAAAACCCCACCTCTAATCATTAGTAAGGGCAAGAAAGATAAGATTGAACGTGTTTCAGGCATTTACTTTCTTGAAACCGAAAAAGCCTGCTGCACACAAGCAGTTATAAGGAAGTGGGTTAATGTAATGCTGCCACTTGTTTTGCAAGGTGGCAAAAGAGGTCTGCTAGTCTGGGATTCAGCCAGCACTCACCATGCTAAAGAAACAAAGAAATTCCTAACATGGAGGAGAATAGATCAAATAATGATTCAAACAGGAATGACTGCCTATCTCCAGACTCTTGATTTTGCAATAAACAAGTCATTCAAGGACCATTTTCTCATGGAACTCAATGACTACATTGAAAATATAATGGAGAGAAATCAGCATGGAAACTTTGTGAAGCCTAGCCTGCAAGAGGTCGTGACTTGGGTGAAAAATTCATGGGATAAAATCACTGACAACTGTGTTGCCAATGCACTACAAACAGGCTACTTGGACAAGCACTGCTCATTTATGGAGAGCTCAATTACTAGGCATGACAGACTGGGGCCAATGGTGCTAGAGGAAATGGAGTCGCAAGAAATTCAGGCCGGAATTCTGGGGATGGACACTTATGACAATGTCCCAGAAGAAGATGAGATGACTGTATTTGAATAACTGTGAAAGCCAAGGTGCAGATATTCTGGAGTTGAAAAGTTTGCTGCACTGCTTATGTAGAATTCTCACACAACTGTCAACCCGTTATTAGAACTGTTGTTCAATAACAGAAAAGTACAAAATAAATGTCAATTTGTGTATATGAATAAATGTCGATTTTTGTACATGAAGAAATGTCGATTTGTGTTCATTAATTAATGTCAATTTTTGTACATGAATAACTGAATAAAGGTAGATTATTGTACGGTGCGGGTAAATAAGGCATCTCCTGATAATAAGCCCTAATGCGCATTTTGCCGGGAGAAAGAATATAAGACCTGGTCTTATTTTCAGGGAAATATGATATATACACCCCCCACTCCCATCTACTTTTATAATCTCACTCTGAGATCGCACTACAGTGGGGAAAAGGGAATATTCCCTTATCCCCACTGTAGTCAGATCTCGCCCACTACCACTTTTCTCCAATTCCCTGTACTTTTACGAAAGTTTTGCAAAAGCACTTTTTTCGATAAAAAGTGTTTTTGCGAAACCGCGATAGCGTGTTTCATTTTCGGTGAAACAGGCTTTCGGAAGACTGTCCGGGTTTGTATTAGTTGTAATGTCTGTCTTTCTGAGATGGTTTATGAGCAATACACAACAGATACTTTGGCACATATTTTGCAATGTTTCAGTTAATGTTTGGCCACCACAGGGGTTTTTGGCAATTTTTTGAAATTTGTGAGATCTTGGTGCCCTTTTTTTATTTGCTTTACATTTCAGCATGTCAAAGTGAAAATACATCTATTCTGTCTTGATACAGTACCAATATATCATGTACTGACAGATGCATTCTGACAGTGTAATACTTGTACATTGTATGTTTTGCCTATTTCAGTCCTTAAGCCATCCATCTCAGATATTTTTTAAGAGCAGTCTGTAACTCACTGTCATTCTTGGTGACTTCTTTTAACTTGTCTAGTCTCTTACTAGCCTCTTGTCACATTCTTATTATGTTCCCCAAATAAGTCATATTTGAGAACAGTTTGTAATGCAGTCGTTCTTAGTAATGCATTTGAATTTCTCTAGACTCCGGTCATGTAATCATTATGCTCTGCCCATGAGTCCATAAATGGCATCATCTTCTCATACTTACAAAGGTATTCTTTCTCAATCTGTGAATGTCACTGTTCAGCAATCATTAGCATTCTGGAGCAAGAAGCTGTAATACTAGCACATCTTTTGGGAGTAATGTTGTACCTAGGCCATAGCTACAAACATTAGCTCTTTATGATGTCAGCTTGGTGACATCGTAATGTGCTGGCACTGGACTAGTTGTTACAGTTTCTTTTACTATTATACAGACTTGAGCTTAAGCATTTTCCCATGAACAGGGTGCATCTTTAACAAGTCTGTCATTGGACATAGGACTATTCACTGATCTGGCATTAACTTGCCCAAAGTTTATTATACACAAGGTTTGTCTTAATGTAATCACACAAGCTGGACTCTTTAACTTGACTATTTTTCTGACTTTGTTTGTATCTGGTTTGATTCCACTAGCAAATATGCTGTAACCAAAATACTGAAGCTTACCTTCCAATACAGCATTTGCACTGACCGAGTTTGAACCTGAATTTTTATGGTTTCTAGCACTACTTCCAGTCCCACATCATGTTGGCCAAACACCACTGTGTCATCTATGACAACAACAGCAATATCTTCATGCCCTTTTAACAAGTCTCTCATTTTATCCAAAAATATTTCTGGTCCTGAGGCTGAATCAAAAGGCAGTCTCTTAAAAGAGAACCATCCATTGGAGTAATGAAGGTTGTCAACTTTTGACTGTCTTCCTCTAAGGGTATTTTCTATTACTCACTGAAGACATTTAATGTGAAAACACTTTGGTATTAACCAGTTTAGGTACAGTACATCAGATTTACTATTCTTCCATGCAGGACTAGCTTAGTCCTGCATGGAAGCAGCCATTTAGGAGTAGGATGGCAGTGTGCCATGCATATTAATGAAGGTGTGCTGCCTGAGTTCATAATCTTACACGGAGCGTGTAAGAGTGCAGGGGGTGTTTCTGAGAGCAGAGCTCTCAGAATATACATGCCCCTGCAATGAAGAACAGCAGAAAGTCCTAAAAGTGTCCACATACCCCCAGCAACATCCCCCACATGTACAAGAGCAATAGTAAACACAAACACTATAAAGATACTTTTTTTTTTTTTATGAAACAGATTAAATTTAACCGTAGGTGCACAGGTTTGCCCATCGCTTAGCTATGGTTAATGCAGCTTAAATGGCAGAAGAGGATAAAATGGTAGATATATGCAAATCAAGCAGTATAGAAATAGTGTAGTGGGCAGAGCTGTCATTCTGAGTTCGAGTCCTGTTACAGCATATTCCATTTTCCATGTCAAATCACATTATGACCAATATTTTTAGTTGCATAACCAACTAAATAACATATATTTGTGAACTGGAGTACTGCATTAAATGCAGATGTGAGGTGTCAGTGTCATAATGTTGCAACGTCCACAGATAATCACATGTGCCCCATACAGTATATGCATACAGGAAGCAGTGATACAAATGGGAGGTAAAATGTGTAATGAATGATAACTCCATACAGCTTCCAAATCCCCTACGTTCCCAAGAACCATTAGACATTACTGTTTAAATCAGTGCAGTGGTAAGTGGGAGTAAGCACTAGTAAGCAAGTGTAAGCATTATTAAGCAGTAGTAAGCGAGAGTAAGCATATGTAAGCACTAATAAGCACGTATAAGCCCGTTTGCACAGGGGTAAGCATTGAACACACAGGGTAAGCAATATGGAAGCTAACTCTCTGTAAGCATCTTTAACTGAAGGTTAGCAGTGCTTACCCTTGTGCAAACCTGTGCATACCTGCTTACAAGTGCTTAAAAGTGCCTTAATCACTCTGTATCCAACAGCAGCTGTTCTGCCCAGCAACAAAATAAACAGCCTTGCAGGTCTTGAACCCAGGACCCTATACACTCCAGTCACAGTAGTTAATGACCACGTCATCACAGTAGTAGATAAGAATGAGATATCACAAAACAAATCCTCACTATAGTAAAATCAAACTGAACATGTGAAAGGAATCAGTATACAGTCATATGTTGTATAACCTACTACATAACATAAATATGTGAGCTAGAGTACAGAAGTAAGCCCAGATGTGAGGTGTAATTGTAACAGAGTGTTGAAGTCCACTATTAAACACAAGGATCCCATACCGTGTACGTACACATGAATCATGGACACCAGACATATATATAATATGTAATGAATAATAAATCAATGCCAAAAAGCAAATATAATGCAAAGTAAATAATAAGCAATGCTAAGCATTGCACATGCCAGCTTAGTAGGTGTAAGCATTGTGTAGGCCAGCTAACTCAAGTTCCCTAGTGGTATACCCCTTTAAAAAATGCCGACCTTAGGTAAGCAGGTTTGCCCATAGCTTAGCCTTTTCAAAACTGTCCAATCACAGCAAAGTGTGGGAATTCGGCCCTACTTAAACCCAACAGGTGGGAATACATCTCATAACTGGTTGTAGCTTCCCCTTGCAGGCACCATGTCAGGAAGGGGAGAGGGAGTGCGCTTTCGGGTGCAGCGCTGGGGCATCCAGGTGTCCAGAGTCATGGCAGGACTCCTTGTCAAAGGCCATGAGCAGAGACTGCTGCAGGGCCAGTACATGGTTCCCAATATAAAGCGGAAGCCTGGGACCATCATGCCCGTGACCTCACCAGTGCCACTGGCATACCTCAAACTGGTGAGCAGGTCAGGCATCAGTGTGCCTACCTGAAGCAGTGAAAGGAGGACCCCTTGGATCAGTGGATCCAAGAGGCTAGGATGGCAGGGGTGATCCCAGCTGTGTGCAAGTATCACTCCACTACCTGTTTAATAATTGCCAGCTCATGTATATTATGGATAGGTATGGTTAAATATTTCTCTTATGTCCTTCACAGTGGCAAGTGAGCGGGCCGCGAACCAGGAGGCCCATGGGTGTCACCTGGAGAGGTTGCGACACGAGGCAAGTTAGTAATACTCTTGCATGTACTGTCATAGGAAATAAATCTAAAAGTGTTAGTAAGTTAATTGCCAGTATAAAACCTGTATTGTTTAAGGCAAGTACTGCATACACCAGAGAATATGGCAGGAAGAGTCTCATATAGTTTGTATGTAAATAAAAGCATAATAGCCTGACAATAAAAGTCTAACTGTTGGACTGCATGTGCTTACTCTGGTATCATATGGTAATGCAGATTTGCAATCACTTAATAGTACTGTTGTATTAAGCATGGTTACCCACACTGTGCAACATGAATAAAATGTGTAAGGATGTCTGTACATGACTGGTGCAATCCCTAGAGGTCATGTAGTACAACTGAGAGACACATAGACAGAAAACAGTGAAAAGACAGACAACAAAATCTGAACAGAACATGCAGCTGAGACGTGAACTGTTGTATTTTTAGCACACACAGACATGGTTTGAATCCTGGGAGTGGTAGTAGTCTGCATACAGAATCATACCCCACAGCTGTATAGATATGTCCAGAATGTCCAGTAAATTGGCCCATATCTGCTGCCTGTCACCCTGTCCCCCTGGGAAATCAGTGGGATGATACCAGATGTTTAGGCAGCAAACAGGAAATACAACTGATTGCCACACATCTATAAGAACAAACCTGTCACACTAGTAACTCCCCAAAATGTTATGAGACTAACACGCCACGTCTGTCCCATCTACACCCCCAGGTTGTCAAGCTGTGACCAGAGTGTGTACAGTAACAGAGTGAGATGTATGTGCATAATGCTAATGTGAAATCTGGGACTTTGTGTGGCAACATTCAGGTAGTGCTAACAAACATTGCTCCCACAGGTACATCAGATACGAACACTGTGCAGAGAAATAAAAGCCTGATACCCTGTACTGGTACTGTTTACTCTGGTATTGTATGGCATTGTGAGTGTTGCAGTTGCTCTGAATAATAAGGTATCACTGATTGCTGTCACTCACACTGTGCTACATAATATAACTGTTTAGGAAATCATGTATAAGAGTGCTGTAAGTCACTAAAGGTTGAAGAGGGCAATAGTCTACATATGTCCCAGTTCACCTGCATGTGGTCAAGACATGACCAGAGTCTGTGCAAAAAGAGAGGGACAGGTATGTGCATAACATCAACCTGGAATCTGGGAGTATGTGTAGAAACTGTTAGTGTTAACAAACAATTCCTCCACAGGTATACCAGGTACTGCAGGTGAAACCAGTCCATGTATATAGTTGTCAACAGTCATATCACTGTCCAAACTAAGGCAATAGGGTTGTGTGGTAATACTTGTAAGGTACAGATAACAGTAATAACTAGGAAAGTAATGCGAACTACAGGAATATACTAGTTGTTAATTGACATCCCCCCCCCACCATAACTCCAACAATACACTAAATACCCACCTCAACTGGTACGTGATGACTCCACTGTAATGTTGGAACATATGTCCTCTTGTTTTATAATTATATGTTTCTATGCATGTGCTATGTTGAAATACTACAACATTGGTGGCATGGTGCCATCAATGTACCTGCATGTTGTTGTTATTACCACTGTGGTCCCATATATGCATGCAGTCTGTTTGCTATGCAACTGTTCCATATCTAGTGTCCAGGTTAATGGGAATATCTATGCATGCTGTTATATGTAATCCTGGGATGTGTTGACTATTACTAACCCACATATGCTGATAAACCATAAACACCATAGCATGTATGGGAATGCGGGTCCCAGCAGACCCACCTGTCCCACCTCAGCTGACCATGGCACCGGGCATCAGCACGTCTGGGGTCCAACCTCCTCGTCTGTTGGTCCTGCACCACCTTCGGGTGGAACCGCCTCAGAGCATGGGGCTTGCTCCCCTGGGACCGGGCGCGGACAGGAACCTGTCACCAATCACCAGGTCTGGGTCGTGGTGCATAGCGAGCTATCAGCAGTTTGGAGATCTGCTACACCAGCTCAAGGGCTGCGTGTCATAACTAGAGGGTCATCCTGGCTCTCTGACTCAGCCCCCAGCACAGCCACCTTCGAGTCTGTGAAGGTGCAGTGGTGACTGCCCATGGGTGGGGACCTGAGTCCCACTGTTTCCACTAGAGGGCTCATGGGCTTCCAATTTCCTAACATCCCTCCCCATCAGGATGTTTACCCCACACATGTCATATACTGCCCCTATATGCATCTTGTTTGTCTTGCTTGTTAACCTATCTGACCTACCTTTCCAAATATACCTACTATCTCTCCCCAACATCCTACTCTCACCTGAAAAAAAAGGGGGGCAATCTGTTCCCAGAAAAAATTATCGCACCATACATAGCTGCCCATTTTGCACGTGTCCTCTGGACACATGTAATCTGGTCTAATTGGCATCACAACATATTATTGTTGTCCTCACCCCTCTCTCAGGGGTTTGAGTGTCCAAATCTATACCCAAATTCAGTGTATATGCACAGCTGTTGGTGTAGAAGGAATGGGCAGCTATGGACCTTCCCTACACCCTCCTGCACATCCCTAGCTATATTCCCTACTGTCTTTTTTTTTGTGCCCCTTTTTCACCACTTTCCTATCAACCCTTTTTTCTTTTCTTTTAAAGAAATTGAAGCAGGGGTAAGCGGGAGTAAGCACTTTTAAGCAGTAGTAAGTGGGTTTAAGCCTGTTTGTGCGGGGGTAAGCAATGCCTATACAGGTTAAGCAATTTAGAAGCTGAGTATAAGAAACTGTAACCGGAAGTTAGCATTGCTTACCTCCATGCAAATCAGCATAAACACACTTACAACTGCTTAAAAGTGCCTTAATCACTCTGTATGCAATGGCCCTTGTTCTGCACAGTAACAAAATAAACAGCCTTTGCAAGGGTTGAACCCAGGACCATGCATACCATAGCCAAAGTAATTTATCACTAAGCCATGTCCGATATACATAACCCTGAATTTTTCACAGACATATCACCCTGCCCAGTCATTCAACAGTACAGGAAATGTATCTAAACATATAGCTGTATGTGTGTTTGTGTATATATTAATATCTAAATAGATATAACATATCTATATATGTGGACACATACACACACACACACACACACACACACACACACACACACACACACACACACACACACACACATATATATATATATATATATATATATATATATATATATATATATATATAATCATATATACATACATATGCATACATCTATAAATATATATGTCTACATTCATATGTATATGTATATATATTCTTCAAAAAACAAAACGCCTTACACAAGCACCAACTGGTAATCCAAAAAAGTCAGGATGCAAGGATAAACGAACAAAGCGCTGAATAAAAGTCCATTTATTTAACAGCTTCACCAGCACAGCGTTAAAACACAAAACACATCCAAAGTATTGTGTAACATCAAGCTCTTTCACCCGGGCCCTCCCAGGCTTTTTCAAGACATTTGTTACATAGGTTGGTGGGTTCATTTATACTACCCTTACCAAACCCAAATACTTTAATTGACATTCAATTAATCTATTATTCAACTTGTGGTTAAAGAGGTAAAAACCTTTGTAACATTGTCGTACACTTGCGATGTTATACTTTACCACAATGCTAAATTGCACAACTCCCTATTCTACTCTACCATTAATACAAAAAACATGATGGATAAGACTGTGTATTCTATTGCTGATGAAAAAGTGGTTATACAAGCTAAAGAACAATATACATCTTTGATTTATAAAGGCTTACATCTGGGTTACTGGACTGAATGTGATGTTCAAAAAAAGTTAACTTTATCTGGCACTGGTCCTGCATTTTTCTATTGCCTACATAAAATCCATAAAAATTTTAGGAAACCGCCTGGTAGACCTATAGTGTCAGCCAGACACTATTTTTTACACAATCTTGGGGTAATACTACATGGGGTATTACTAAAACAGGCAGTTAGTCTACCTTCATATATAAGAGACTCTGTGGATTTTTTAAGTAAAATCAAAAATATATTGTGGAATAAGAAAATGTATTGGTTAACACTAGATGTTAAGAGTTTATACACAAGTATTCAACATAAACATGGGTTGGAAGCATTACTTGTGAGTATGGGTGACCAGCCATTTACACACTATATACTTGATTTGGTTCAATTTTGTTTGGAAAATAATTACTTTTGTTTTGATGACAGGATTTTTCATCAGTTACAGGGTACAGCTATGGGGGCCCCGTTTGCATCCATGTATGCAAATATTTTTATGGGGCTAGTTGAAAAAGAATGCATTAATAACAATCCATTTGTGAAGAAATATGTTAAATTGTATTACAGATACATTGATGATTTAATTTTTTTATGTGAAGATGGTTTGGAAGAAATGCACAGTTTTATAACTAGCATTCAACAAAACAGATTTAATATTTCTTTTGATGGAATATCATATGGAAATAAGGTGAATTTTTTGGACATTCAATTACAGGGAATTAATGGTAAATTGGTGGTCACTAGTGTACATAGGAAATTTGATATACCACATGATTTTGTTAAGGCATCTAGTTGTCATCCTGCACAGACAATTCAAGCTTTACCATATGGAGAATTACTTAGAATCTCTCGTTTGTGTAATGAAGATGAAACATTTTTTAAAGAAATACAGAGCACAAAAAAGATGTTTGTTAGAAGAAATTATGATAGTAAATTGCTTGATGCTGATATAAAACGGATAACTAAAATTAGACTTAATGAACATAATAATGGAGAAATAAAATATAATAGTGTAAATAGTGGGTATTTTTGTAAAAATAGAATAGTAGATTCTGATAAAAAAAATTTTTTAGTATCCACATATAATGTTTGTAGTTATGAAATATGAAATTAAGCAAATTATTTTACATTTCTGGCAATTTTTACAAAATTATAGTGATTTGAATCAATTATTGTTAAAAAAGTTGATATTTTCTTATAAAAGAGGTAGGAGCATTAAAGATCTGGTCGTGCATACAAAATTTAATAGACCAGAAGTTAAAATGTTACGATCAATTTCTGAATTAGGCACATTTTCTTGCACCAATTGTAAATGTTGCCAGCATATTCAGAGAGTATTTAATAATATTAACAACAACAATTTTGTTCCTGATGGTAGATATAATTGTAGAACAAGTAGAGTAGTTTATGCAATAAGATGTGGTTGCAATAAGTATTATATAGGTCAAACAAAAAGAATGTTCAAAGTGAGGTTGTTGAAACACATGAGAGATATTAGAAACTGCAAACTAGAGAGTCCTTTAGCTAAACATTTTTGTGAATATCATAATGGACAATATCATACACTGCAAGCTACTATTTTGCAACAAGTGGCTGCTAATGAATTGGATATAAATGTTGTTGTAAAATTACTTTTAAAAAAGGAAACTGTTTTTATTTTAAAATATGGTACTCTGTTACCTAAAGGTCTTAATACAGATTGCTGTTGGAAAAGTGTGATGTAAAGTGAATTTTATTGGTTAATTGTTAAATTGTTTTATTGATTCATGGACTGCTGGGATTATAAAAGATGTATTTGGTGTGTTTGGTGTTACTCCTTGAAGGCTTACTGTAGCCGAGGCGCTAGAGTGTATCGAATATACCTTAAGGCAGCTTACCCTGATTCCCCCACATGTTGTAATAGCCTAGGTTAGTTATGGTGCATCCCCCCCATAGACTGAATAATTAAGGGCCATATACCACTGTTACGTACACTGGCTTCTGGATTGCATAAGCGCACACATGTATTGTGTACGTGAAGCCCAAACATATATGGACACAACCCCACAATATGTGTGGGGGCCCCAACAGCAGTGATCTGATGGCAGGAATGACAGCATGACATACTTACAGCCCACTACATAACAACCCCTGACAGCATGTCATATGTACAAAGCCTGGTATGTACGTGGAGGACAGAGGCTGGAACATAGGCCCATATGTGAAATACTGTTGTCATACACTAAGCAAGTCACTGGTGTTACAGGATAGTCTGCAACATACCCATAGTCAGGAATATGAAGTTAGAAACAGAAATGGATGTAGCCATGTACTGATAGCACTCAATACACACACTGCCAGTGATATATCTGACACAAGACCTGTGTGGTGGACAGAAAAAAACACAATAGGCACACCTCTGGCCATCAAGTGAATAGGCCCAAAGTTGAGAGCTATGCAGACAGACTGCATTCCAAGGTAAACAAGTATGTACACACAAACCCTGTAACACCAGTGCTATACAATGCATATAACAACACTACTCACACTCTGTCTGTAGATCTGGAACCTCCTACAAATATGTAGCTGGCCTGAGTGTGCATGTTCTCTTGTAAGAGGTATTGCTATTTGCTATCTGTAACACTACTTCCCACACACAAGAAGGATGTCCACCATACAGGAAAGGTAAGGGGACCATGCCCACATGACATAGGGATTTATAGTAGTTGGTTGCCATTACAGTGGTAATTGGAAGTACTACACATTATGCTGTATGCAGGTAGCAAGTGGGGGACATTGATTGGTGCAGAGGCCATCACCTGATCATGTGCATCACCTACAAAATCCATGCTGCAATCTATTGAAGGCAGCTCAATCCATTTACTGGAGAGAAACCAAGAGAGAGAGAGAGAGAAGAGAGCGTGCATGAAAGGCACAAACAAACAAAAAAACAAACAAAAAAATACAGCAAAATATCCAGAAGAGACATCATTCCCACAATATGTATGTGAAGTATATATGCATGTAAATGACTGTAGTACTTGGTCCATAATAATGGGATAGATGATGTGGAATGATTTATATGTGCCATCAGGTGTTGTTGTAATGATGTTCAGCTGAACAACTGCTAAGGACAATAGAGTCTGTCTCTGTGGGTAGTGGGCCATACCCATCAACTGTGCAGAGCAGCACTGACTGAGAAGATCTAAGCCATCATAGTGTGTGTTGTGTAATGGGAAGCATGTATATTACTGTGGCCAATAAGTGGTGGTGGAAGTAATGCCATAATGATGGACATGTGCGTTCCACAGCCCACCTCTTGCAGGATACCAGGGTTAACCTGTATTGTAGCATGCAGGAATGCCATAGGTGTGTAATAGGGCTACTTGCAATCTGGCCCTACATATACCCTCCTAATGTCAGTCTGTGTCCATATGTGGCACCTGTCTGTGTTGTAATAAGGCAGAACAGTGCAGCTGTGCAGGAAGGTGTTGTGAGATTCTGGACCTGATGTCTGACTGTACCCTGTATATAGCAATGCATATGTGTACATATGTATATATATATATATATATATATATATATATATATATATATATATATATGTGTGTGTATATATATATATATATATATATATATATACACACACACACACACACACACATGTATGTCCACAAATGTAAAGATACCCATGTGTAGACATGCATATTTAAACACATATATACATCATATATAACTACACATATATAGATATATACCTATATGCACATGTCTACATATATACAAACACACAAATACAGACATATATGTATGTAAATACATGTCCCCTATATTAGCACCACAGTGCTGCTTGCTATGTGTGAGGGAACAGCACACATAGCAATATACACAGATATCTACAGCTGTCAGTGTGTGCAATATGGATGGGTATGTCACATATGAACCTCTTGTTGGGACCACATTGCCCTTGTCTGTGAAGTATGGAATGGGAATATGGGGAAGTATGGCAGGTATAGTTGTGGAGGTGGTCAAGGTTGGCAGATATAGAAGACAGCCTGCAGGGGTGGTATGTGACACGTGGTGGGTAAACACCCTGGATGGTGTGTGTGGTCTGTGATGTAGATGCCCCATGGACCCCAATATGGACACAATGGGAACAAGCCTCCCACCCACTGCTACTCACAACAACAGTCCACATTCCAAAGGTGCCTGGCCTGTAGGCTGAGCAGGAGGAGCATGTGGGCCCTGTGAATGTGTACTGGGTGCCTAAAGGTGATGTAGCACATCCCACATGTGTCTGTGGAGCCCGTTAAGGAACAGACCCCTGACCTGACCTCGGGGGACAAGATCATGTCTATGTGTGCCCCCAGGGGTGGGACAACATCCCCTGAGTTGGTTCCACCTGAAGGGATAGATGATGTGGAATGATTTATATGTGCCATCAGGTGTTGTTGTAATGATGTTCAGCTGAACAACTGCTAAGGACAATAGAGTCTGTCTCTGTGGGTAGTGGGCCATACCCATCAACTGTGCAGAGCAGCACTGACTGAGAAGATCTAAGCCATCATAGTGTGTGTTGTGTAATGGGAAGCATGTATATTACTGTGGCCAATAAGTGGTGGTGGAAGTAATGCCATAATGATGGACATGTGGGTTCCACAGCCCACCTCTTGCAGGATACCAGGGTTAACCTGTATTGTAGCATGCAGGAATGCCATAGGTGTGTAATAGGGATACCTGCAATCTGGCCCTACATATACCCTCCTAATGTCAGTCTGTGTCCATATGTGGCACCTGTCTGTGTTGTAATAAGGCAGAACAGTGCAGCTGTGCAGGAAGGTGTTGTGAGATTGTGGACCTGATGTCTGACTGTACCCTGTATATAGCAATGCATATGTGTACATATATATATATATATATATATATATATATATATATATATATATATATGTGTGTGTGTGTGTATATATATATATATATATATATATATATATATATATATATATATATATATATATATATATATATATAGATACACACACACACACACACACACACACACACACACACACATGTATGTCCACAAATGTAAAGATACCCATGTGTAGACATATATATTTAAACACATATATACATCATATATATCTACACATATATAGATATATACCTATATGCACATGTCTACATATATACAAACACACAAATACAGACATATATGTATGTAAATACATGTCCCCTATATTAGCACCACAGTGCTGCTTGCTATGTGTGAGGGAACAGCACACATAGCAATATACACAGATATCTACAGCTGTCAGTGTGTGCAATATGGATGGGTATGTCACATATGAACCTCTTGTTGGGACCACATTGCCCTTGTCTGTGAAGTATGGAATGGGAATATGGGGAAGTATGGCAGGTATAGTTGTGGAGGTGGTCAAGGTTGGCAGATATAGAAGACAGCCTGCAGGGGTGGTATGTGACACGTGGTGGGTAAACACCCTGGATGGTGTGTGTGGTCTGTGATGTAGATGCCCCATGGACCCCAATATGGACACAATGGGAACAAGCCTCCCACCCACTGCTACTCACAACAACAGTCCACATTCCAAAGGTGCCTGGCCTGTAGGCTGAGCAGGAGGAGCATGTGGGCCCTGTGAATGTGTACTGGGTGCCTAAAGGTGATGTAGCACATCCCACATGTGTCTGTGGAGCCCGTTAAGGAACAGACCCCTGACCTGACCTCGGGGGACAAGATCATGTCTATGTGTGCCCCCAGGGGTGGGACAACATCCCCTGAGTTGGTTCCACCTGAAGGTATTGCTGGACCAGTACATGAGGAGGCCCCAGGGTGGGTCACACATGTGATGTGGCCTGGTAACATGGGCAGATGAGTTTGTAGAAATGGTTCTGCTGGCCAATAGTACATATACGTGCTATTGTGTCACTGTTATAGAACATATGTTGGTATTAATAGTCTAGACAATCCTGGAATATGTCCAACAGCATGCATAGATAACCCCAATAACACAGAATATCAGATGTGCAGCAACCACAAAGCAAACATACCACAGGCATATATGGAACCATAGTGGCCCTGACAATGGCATGCAGATGAATAGTCTGTAACAGGCCAGCAATGCTAGTGTCCACACAGGGAACATGGCTACAAACACATTGCACAAAGTGTAGTACAATACAATATCTACCCCACTGGCAGGTATGCTGTAGCCATACCTATTAAGTTGTGTGTACAGTTTGTTGTCGCTGATATGATGGGGGTGACAGTGAAGTGTATTAAGAACTGTGGTAACCTTGCTGCATGACTTGCTCATACCTGTGTCCATCTTTATGTCTTTCAGGCAAGATGTCCCATGGAAGGCTACCAGCAAACTCAGCCACTGAGAACAACATTGTGGTGAACCACCTCATACAGTACTACCCTGTCTTGTTTGGCTGGGCCACCCATGATCACCAGGAGTGGACTGCCCTGTGGAATGACCTAGTACACAGGGTCAATGATGTCGAACTGCACAAATGCAGTTATGAGCAGGAAAGGCATCATTGTTCTGACCTGCTTTGCAATGCCCGTCAGCATGCTGCTGCAGTCCGGGGGATCACCTCACCTTGGGGGGTCCATGCCATCCATCCATCCACCCCTGACATGTGCGGAGGAGCTCCTAGCCATCCTCATGGCACCTGCCCATCCACTTAGCCACCAACTGCAGGACACCTTTGTGGAGTTGGGTGCTACTCACACACCGGCCAAGGAACATGCAGGTAAGGCCACAGGTCACATCAGTAGACAACTGTTGCATATACATCTGCATCTGTACAGGTAGATCATGCATATCTGACATGTCATAGATATAGTTTATTGCTGCATAGTAGTGATAAACAGATGTGCATAGATGTTAGTGTTGTGGACATGTACTGTTGATGTATTGTAATGCTGCACCCACCCTGTAGCAATGCCACAGGTGTGGCCACTGACTTTGCATCTCTTACCCTCTTATGTAGGTCCCTCTGGTATATCACCAAGGCAGCAGCCTGTAGCTGGTGAGTATGGTTTATGTAGTTACCTGTCAATACACCAGGCATGTAATGGCTGTGGTATTTTCCATGCACACATCTAACACACCTACCTAGAATGCATGCTGTACATGTGCATGTATTGTTGCTGTTAAATGCATGGCATCACAGTGCTGACCATGATGGGGTATTGAACTGGTATGTCAGACATCTGCAAAATAACTAACATCTTGTCATTGCAGGATTTTTCACAGGGAGTAACATAATGGTGAGAGACATGGCCTACAGCAGGCACATGTTTGGAACAACATCCATATACAGTGCAACACCAGTGTATATACCTGTAGGACAATGGCAACTGCTGCAGAGTTACACTATGGCATAAGGTATTTCTGTGGTCCAAATTATCAGCTGGGACTAGGCTGTAACATGTGGTGTTCAATGTATGGGACACTGCAAAGTGACACACATGTGTAGGCCTTGCTTATCAAGCATCCGCAAAAAGGCTGAAGGTTGGTAGGGGTGTCAGCATGACACACGAGTGCACTGCAGCAGGGATCCTAAGGATGCTAAGAATGGCTGTATCTGCACATAGTCAGGTTCAGGAACTGTGGCAGATGTAACCCTACCCCTACAGCAATAGTGACGGCAGTGTGTGAACACAAAGGGGTGTGCACATGAGTAGACCTTACAATCATGCCAGGAGTAGTGACTGCTGTAGTGCACATAACAATAGGTGCAACAAACCATAATGAAAAGGGTGTGCACACATATACCCACACAGTGTATGCATCGCGTTCAGCATCTGCACAGCTAACACTTTCTGTAGCCATGCATGTGAAAGTACAGGACATATGTCACATATCGGGCCTATATACTTTTAAGATATGTGGTGAAGTGGTCCCGTGGCAGATCAAAGAAGGGTGCGTCATATCAATAAGGGTGTGTACACCCCCCATAGCCATGGTATGCTCTCATGGTTGTCAGTGTAATAGTATTGGATTGGTCATACATGGTCCACTGATGTTGAGACCTGTAAATCAGACATCAAGCATTTACAAATTACATCTGTCCACATGTCATCCCAGGTATGTGTTGCTGAAAAACATAGGGGCTGTGAGCATTAACACTGACATAACTGACACAGTACTACACATTCAGCAATGGGTTGTATACCTGTGAGGTGTGGTGTACAGTACATGGCAGGGTGCAGAATAGATGCACAACAATACTGTGTACATGGGTGCAGTGGTATCCAGGGAAGGGGCATCACCTAGTAACACAGCACATGCATCACACACATGTATACTGTTCCTAGCATGGATTGACTGTAGCTGCACTGCATGCTGTTGTGTACCATATGTTATGCATGTTGACAGATGGGTAATAGGAGGACTATGTGTACTATCATTGTGCGACCTCACCTGTATGTGTGTGTGTGTGTGTGTGTGTGTGTGTGTGTGTGTGTGTGTGTGTGTGTGTGTGTGTGTCCTGTTGGGTAGATAGTGTGTCTGTAGGGTCACTCTGGTGAAGTGGAGGGAGGTTGATGTCTGTAGGATGAATGTGTGCACATGTGTGTGTTTGTGTGGGTGGCCATGTATGCACATGTGTGATTGTTCATACAGCAGTACCTCCCTTTGGGATTGTGCAGTACATGGACATGAACTGCCACATTAAACACCAGGAATACTTGTCATGTATGTAATCACAGGGCAGCTGATAGTATAATAAGGTCTGAAGCATGGAACAGGCATTAAGAGGAAAGGTAGACACCAGGTATACCCGTAGTATCACATTCAGCAGAGAGGTGACCGAAAACCCACATATGCAGCACTACAGATGCATTGGGGAATTACTAGTCAACACCAGGGAGTGTATCCATATATTGCAGTTGTCACAAAGTAGGCTGATTGAGCATCATATCTGGCATGTACTGAGCAACACATACACATGACACTCCAGTATGTGATATTATTGAGTGAACATAGTAGCCCACACATATAGAGGCCATGCTCATAATGTCCGGACATACACAGGGTGAACACTGAATGACAGCAGCGAGGCCATCTAAAACCACTACACACAGATCAGGCAGGTAATGTAGTAACAGGTCTGTGTAGTATCAATGAGTGTATGTTACCAAGTATGATGCAGGATGGGGAACACATGGAAATATATGAGTTACGGACAGGTAGGTATTATGGTGGTGTGCGCGTGTGTGTGTGTGTGTGTGTGTGTGTGTGTGTGTGTGTGTGTGTGTGTGTGTGTGTGTACTGTAATGCAATGCTGTACATGTTTTAAAGAGAGTTTATTGTTTCCCCCCACAGGTGGCAAGGTGGGTCAGAGTCTCTCCTGCATACAATCTGAAGTTTGTCTCCATACAGACACCAAACATGATGACAGTACTGTTGAGGTACAGGTAGGGTTGTACGCGGCCAAAACAGTGCTATCATTTGACATCCCCCTTTTAGCCACCCCAATCCCGCACACAGTTTCAGTGCCTATACATACCCCATCACCAGTGGCCATAGCGGAGGGACAGCTGGCATTTGGTGGCAGTGCACAGGAAAGTGTGGTAACCATGCCTACTGTGTCTAGTCACAGCAGGCATAGCCAGTTGTCCAGCAGGGCAACACACAGGCAGATGTCCCAGGGCACTCATCATAGGGCCACTGGTCATCATGCCCCTGGAAGACGCGACACAACTGGTACCAGCAGGCGCATGTTTCAGGCTGTCATGGTGGTACAGGCACATATGGAACATTACACCAGACAGGGCCTGGGGCTGCAGAGGGCTGCTCTCACATCTGCTAGTGACAATGCATGTGAACTGGCTGGTGCCATCCATGCGTTAACTGAGTTCATGGATAGACAGTCTGTTGAGATGATTACCCTCATCGACCGTGGTCTGTCCGTGGTTGAACGTGTGGTGGGAGAGTGGTGACAGCCACATGTATGTAGGCCAGCAACGCCAACAGCTGGCAGTCAACGTGAATGTGCTAAGACACCAAGGATCTCCCATAGTGGCAGTACCAGCCCTGGCACTGCAGGAGGGGCGCTGTTCACACCACACCACAGCAGGCCATGAGCACGTGGTCCTGCCCAGTCGCAGGAGGGACCTGGTTCCAGTGGACATTTGTCATCATCAGGTGAGAGTAGCACATTAAGGCCTGTACCTGGATTTGCCCATGGAACCGCTGGCAGGCACAACCTACGTGTCCATGGCCAAGAGAAAGTGAACTGCACACACTGCCAGGTATGGTCTACAACTGTCCATAAACACCTGTGTAGGGCAGCCGCATGGCAGAACTGTGTGCATGTATCACGCCCGTGTCTTGACCCAGCAATCAAGGAGCCTCAATCCTCACCACTAACAACACACAGGACTTCTCATATATGAGGAAAGGATAAAAAATACACACAGTAAAGTACAATTTCCCTTAAGGGCACACAGTGATCACAGTCAGTCTGGAGCTGGTCGCTCCCTTGCTCCCCAAGTCCCCAATAAGAATCCCGACTGGCACAGCTATAGGGTCGAGATCTCAGCCTAGTGGGCAAGCTAAAATCTCCAGCACCCTTTCTGTCCTACCAGTGCTTTGTGTCCCTGCCCAAGTAGCTGACACACACACACTTTAAGATAAGAGTTTACACAACCACATAGACACTTCTGGGGAAGGCTGGCACAGGATCTCCAGCTGTGCCCCTTTTTTCCAAACTATATGGTAGTACCAGCTGCCACCACCCACTATAATTATCAGCTACTCAATGGCCCTTAAAAGGGTGTCCAATTATTACTGTGCAATATTATTAACCAATTGGTAGATGTGACTAAACAGTCAAAGCTTATTTGGCATGACCTGGACAGTAAACTCTATAAATATGCAATGTATTCTAGAGCTTAACTTATCTCTACAGAAACCAGCCACAGATAAAAGGTTTTAAAATATTTAATAATAAATAATTAAAAGCACAAGACAATACTTTCTACTACACAGTCAGTGCTAGTCAAGAATTCAGAGATCACACAGAAATACTTAAAATAAAGCAGTAGTACAGTTCTGATGTCACAGAAAAACACTTAGTCTAAACTTTATAGCTTCTAGCTATCTACAAGAAAACACACTTCTAAAATGACTTACATAAGACAACAGGCAAAGTGCTGAGTTGGACGTTCAGGCAAAAATGCTTAATAATCTCTGGTTCTCACTGTTTAAATTGAAACTGCAGTTCTGATAAAGCATTACATCATTTCACTCTTTCCTGGTGTTCCCAGGCTGACAGAAACTGCATTTATATTATTTTACACTTAGAGCAATAAAGGGCATTCCACATGTAAATTCTGGTCATTAACTTTAGCCTTAAAACAATAGGCAGGAAGCCTTCCTCTAGCTGGACTGGAACCGACTTGTAAACATCAAAGGCAGTGATGAAATAATTTTAATTTCAAAGGACCAACAAGAAATGCTTTACTTAGCTTTCTTTACAGCAGAGGGCAATATTGCCCCATTGTTTTAAGTTCAACATTTCACAGTATTTACAAATGATAGAATTATGTACCAAATTCTATTTGACTAGGCTGGGAGCCTTCACCCATCTGTACCGGTCTTCACAACCCCTCCCCACCTCGGAGAACTCAAGCTAGTTTTTCAAGTGACCCTTGAGAAATGCCACTTGAGAGGGTTAGGTCTATCTTGGGGTACCTCACCCCATTCTGTCTTGAGAGCCCATCTGCATTGGAATTGCTACTTCCACTGCGGTGCTGCACTGACATATCGTATGCTTGCAACCATAAGCTCCATCTTAGCAACTTGGCATTTTGCTGGCTGGCTCTGTTTAACCATGTTAGGGGGTTGTGATTGGTCATAACAGTGAATTTCCTTCCATACAGATAAGGCTGAAGTTTCTGCAGTGCCCAAACTATGACTAGACATTCCTTTTCTTCAGCTGCATAGCATTCCTCCCTGGGTTGGAGCCTACGACTGAGGTAAACCACTAGGTGGCCTTCCCCCTGTGACAAAATCTGGCTAAGTACAGCCCCACCCCATGGTTTGAAGCATCCACTTGTACAACAAATTATTTGCTGTAATCTGGACTGGCTTACACAGGGGTCCTCCCAAAGCTTCTTTAAGCTTCTGGAATGCCTGCTAACATGCTGGGCTCCACACTACCTTATCTGGCCTGTTCTTCCTTGTCAGGACTGTGAGGGGAACAGCTATGGTACTATAACTGGGGATGAACTTTCTAAAGTACCCAGCTGTCCCTAAAAATGCCCTCACCTGCTTTTTTCTAACAGGTGCAGGCCATGCCTGAATGGCTCCCACTTTGGCAGGTTCTGGCCTTATCTTACCAATCCCCACTCTATGTCCTAGGTAGGAAACCTCCGCCATATCCACCTAACATTTGCTTGGCTTAATTGTCAACCCTGCCCTCTGTATTCTGCCCAGCACCTCCCTGACATGCTGAAGGTGCTCTGGCCAGGAATGGCTGTAGATGGAAACATCATCTAGGTAAGCAAGAGCAAACCCTCCTACTCCTGCTAGGATATGATCCACCAGCCTCTGGAAAGTTGCTGGGGCATTCTTCATCCCAAAGGGCATCTTTGTGAACTTATACAAGCCAAAAGAAGTCACAAAGGCTGACTTCTCTCTAGCACTGGGAGTCAAGGGCACCTGCCAGTAACCCTTGGTAAGATCAATGGTTGTAAGATACTTAACCCCACCCAGCTGCTCTAGGGCCTCATCTGTCCTAGGTTTGGGTAAGCATATGACTCTGTGTGACTATTTAATTTCCTGCAGTCCACACAGAACCTGGTGCTGCCATCCTTCTTTGCCACCAGCACCACTGGGGAGGCCCAGGGACTGTTGGACTTTTGAATCACCCCTAGTTCCAACATCTCCTGTAGCTCCTCCCTCACAGTCTGTCTGACTGTCTCAGTTATTCTATAAAGGTACTGCCTAATAGGCCTTTGGGGTCATGTCTCCACCTGGTGCTGCACCAGGTGGGTGCACCCTGGTTTCCCAGTGAACATGTCCCCAAATTCCTGCAACATTGCTCGGATTTCTCAAACCTGGGTAGGAGATAGCTGCTGGGACATTGCTACCCCTTCCACTGAGGTGTCATCCCGAGCCTCACTGTGCAGATCAGTCCCCGGATCTCCCTCAGACTCCTCCTGCAATCCACTGCAAATGCTCAGCACAAGGTCCTCCCTATCATGGTAAGATTTCATGTTAACATGGTATAATTTGTGCTCCTGCCATCTGCCTAGCAGTTCCACCATGTAGTTAACATCACTTACCTTTCTTACCACATTGTAGGGTCCCTCCCAAGCTGCTTGCAGCTTGTTGTGCCTGAGATGAATGAGAACCATTACCTGCTGCCTCACAGCATACTCTCTAGCTCGAGCATTTCCCGTCGTACCACACCTTTGCTGTTGTTGAGCATCTGCCAGGTTTTCCTGGGCCAAACTCATAAGTTCCCTGAGCCTTGTCCTGAGGTTTAGGATGTATGCCACAACAGACTCCTTGTGAGACTCGCACTCACCTTCCCACTCATCTTGAATTAAATCTAGAGGTCCCTTCATCCTATGCCCATACAGCAACTCAAAGGGTGAAAAACCTGTGGATTCCTGAGGGACCTCTCTGTAAGCAAACAACAGATGGGGCACATATTTGTCCCACTCCCTCTTAAACTCTTCTGCAATTGCCCATAGTATGGACTTGATTGTACAGTTTAACCTCTCAACAAGACCATTAGTCTGGGGATGGTTAGGGGTGGTCTTCAAGTGCTTCACCACACAGGACTTTCACAGACAAGCCAGCAGGTCTGACATGAAATTGACACCTCTGTCAGTCAGCATTTCTTTTGGGAAACCTACCCTGCTGAAAATCTCTAACAAAGCATTTGTCACCTTCTCTGCCTCAATGGAGGACAAAGCCAATGCCTCAGGGTATCATGTAGCATAATCCACTACCACTAGGATATACCTTTTCCCTCTGGACCCTGGGTACTCAGAAGACCCACAATATCCATAGCTACCCTTGGAACCAGCTCCTCAATCACTGGCAAAGGCATCAAAGGAGCTCTCACCTTGTCTTCTACCTTGACTACCTTTTGGCACTGCTCACAGGTCCTGCAGTACCCTGTTACATCTCTTGAAATTCCAGGACAATAGAAGTTCTGAATAATACACCCCTTTGTACATTTTATGCCAGTATGACCTGCAAAGGAAATGTCATGGGCTATGGCTAGAAGTGCCAGATGGTAGGCTCTAGGCACTACCAACTGCTGTACACTCTTACCTTCTAGCCCTCCCTCAGGGGTCCACTCTCTGTACAGTAACCCTTTGTCCCAATACACAGATCCCCCCTTCCCTTGAGAATCAGGTGCCTCCCTAGCTCCCTGCCTTAGGCCTTGCAATGTAGGGTCTGAGAGCTGCGCCTGTCTCAACTCTCTCCTTGTAATCCTTCCCAGCTTCCCTTCCACAGGAATTCTGGCATCCTTTGACAATGGTGCCTCACTGTCAGCCTGGGTACTACTACTCACCTCTACCTTTTCCCAGACTATACGGTAGTACCAGCTGCCACCACCCACTAATAATTATCAGCTACTCAAAGGCCTTTAAAGGTGTGTCCAATTATTCCTGTGCAATATTATTATCCAATTGGTAGATGTGACTAAACAATCAAAGCGTATTTGGAGTGACCTGGACAGTAAACTCTATAAATATGCAATGTACTCTAGAACTTAACTTATTTCTACACAAACCAGCCACAGATAAAAAGTTTTAAAATATTTAATAATAAATAATTAAAATCACAAGACAATAATTTCTACTACACAGTCAGTGCTAGTCAAGAGTTTAGAGATCACACCGAAATACTTAAAAGAAACCAGTAGTACAGTTCTGACATCACAGAAAAACACTTAGTCTAAACTTTATAGCTTGTAGCTATCTACAATTAAACACACTTCTAAAATAACTTACATAAGACAACAGCCAGAGTGCTGAGTTGGTTGTTCAAACAAAAATGCTTAATAATCTCTGGTTCTCACTGTTTAAATTGAAACTGCAGTTCTGATAAAACATTACATCATTTCACACTTTCCTGGTTTTTCCAGGCTGACAGAAACTGCATTTACATTCTTTTACACTTAGAGGAATAAGAGACATTCCACATGTACATTCTGGTTATTAACTTTAGCCTTACAACAATAGGCAGGAAGCCTTCATCTAGCCGGACTGGAGCCAACTTGTAAACATGAAAGGCAGTGATGAAATAATTTTAATTTCAAAGGACCAACACAAAATACTTGACTTAGCTTTCTCTACAGCAGAGGGCAATGTTGCCCCATTGTTTTAAGTTCAACACTTCACAGTATTTACAAATGATAGAATTATGTACCAGATTCTATTTGACTAGGCTGGCAGCTTTCGCCCATCTCTACCAGTCTTCACAGCATGCATACCCACACACTATACAGACACTCCCAGGGCAACACCATACCTACACACACCACATCACCATGTCCAGTTCACCTCATTACACCCCTCACCCACACACATGGTGTCAAATGTATGGCCCACCCTCGGCCTCTGGCAAACCAACAATACACCATTTGCATATGATGACATCTGTGTCACATCCCTGTCATCCATATCATCGATGCAGGGACAGGCTAACATGGTTCTGATGCACACAGTGACTGCACTACAGTGTACCAGAGTACTGCAGTGTAACATGTAAGGAGTAAAGTGTAATGCATATAGTCATGTAGTGCAGCCGTCCAGCAATGATGCATTATAGCTGTTAGTAACACTGGTTGATTGTGGTCTCTTTAATGATATCCATTTGTGTTGTAGGTGTACATATGTCAGCATGAGGATGGTCTGCATTCATATTCCACAATGGGATATGGCACTGTGGTGATGCCATGGCTGTGACATAACTGGGGTACAGTTGAACACATGTCACAGGTTTGAATAACAGTTATTGCCTGTGCCACATGGACAGGTGACTCGCTGGGACATGTATAATCTGCAACCTGATGTAGGTGCATCCACATACATGCACACTCTTACTTGGCAACACTGGGACTAGACCCCCTACATAGTTATGTAGTGATACTGAAGTGTGTGGCTTTCATTGCAAACACCACACAGCATTTTGGGTGAGGTGTATTCCAGGTTACATATTACATGCAGAACATCCCCAGGCATGTACAGTATGCTAATGGGGGATGGAATGGGTGTATATGGACTATACATAGTGTGACATACCTTCATATACACATTAACAGACACATAACAGGCAGACACACATCCGGGGACCTGGGCCTATCGCTGCTAACTAACTTGACTGTGTGTCCAATGTATTACATGTAGGCTGCACACAGCACATGCATAACTGGCCTGGATTGTGGTATCAATTACCTGTATGGTTGATGGTGACAGTGGTAATCATAACTTAGTACATGGGACATATACCAGGTGTACCTTGGTGCAATGACAGTGTACACAGCACCCACACCCCCCAGTGGATATTGTACTGCCTGAAACCCATGATGACACTCTGACATACCCACCATCACACATTGGCCTTGACTGTGATACAACCCATTGTATATCCCAACAGTGGTACTACAAGGATATGCATTTAATGCACGTCACATGCATAGTAGGGTGTTGCATTGTCATGCCTCACCTATGGGCAGCAACAATACTATCTGAACTATTGTGTGGCAATGGGTATTGTAATAGGAGTATGTGACCTCAGAATGCTGTACTCTACAGATATACAGACATGCACACATACACTTGCCAGAACACAATGGGTAACCCATGCCTATCAACCCATTTGTACAACACTGTTGTGCTGGTACTGCAAGGTTTGTGTAGCCGGTATGGAGCGGAGCTTAACAGGGTACAGCTAATGTCCCATACAGCAGCAGCCACAACATGTTCTTATATTTACTTCAATTTTTATTGTTTCTTATGGAATGAAGTTATTTTAATTTTTTAAAAGTAATATGCATACACCATTGTTTATTTCTGTTGCATCTTGAGATGATTTTATGTTTATATATTTAGTTTTTAGGTTTTATGGCGCTTCTGCTTTAAAAGTTGGTTGATTAATTAACATGCAGATATTTAAAGCACATGGTTCCTGTGCTTCCTGTTTGTGATCTGAAGAAGCTACTAGTTAGTGAAAGCGCTTATCGTGGTTTATCTGTGTAATAAACTGAATTATTTGTCTCAGAGGACCGGATTACTTGGATTTTCTACACATTGAAGGTTATTTCTCACTCTGTCAACGCTTGCTTGAGTTATTTATCCATTTACTTATCTTTTTTATAAGCAAGCGTGCTGTGGCAGTAACCAGCATTTTTAATTTACCTTTCAACACTTCTAAAATAACTTACATAAGACAACAGCCAGAGTGCTGAGTTGGTTGTTCAAACAAAAATGCTTAATAATCTCTGGTTCTCACTGTTTAAATTGAAACTGCAGTTCTGATAAAACATTACATCATTTCACACTTTCCTGGTTTTTCCAGGCTGACAGAAACTGCATTTACATTCTTTTACACTTAGAGGAATAAGAGACATTCCACATGTACATTCTGGTTATTAACTTTAGCCTTACAACAATAGGCAGGAAGCCTTCATCTAGCCGGACTGGAGCCAACTTGTAAACATGAAAGGCAGTGATGAAATAATTTTAATTTCAAAGGACCAACACAAAATACTTGACTTAGCTTTCTCTACAGCATAGGGCAATGCTGCCCCATTGTTTTAAGTTCAACACTTCACAGTATTTACAAATGATAGAATTATGTACCAGATTCTATTTGACTAGGCTGGCAGCTTTCGCCCATCTCTACCAGTCTTCACAGCATGCATACCCACACACTATACAGACACTCCCAGGGCAACACCATACCTACACACACCACATCACCATGCCCAGTTCACCTCATTACACCCCTCACCCACACACATGGTGTCAAATGTATGGCCCACCCTCGGCCTCTGGCAAACCAACAATACACCATTTGCATATGATGACATCTGTGTCACATCCCTGTCATCCATATCATCGATGCAGGGACAGGCTAACATGGTTCTGATGCACACAGTGACTGCACTACAGTGTACCAGAGTACTGCAGTGTAACATGTAAGGAGTAAAGTGTAATGCATATAGTCATGTAGTGCAGCCGTCCAGCAATGATGCATTATAGCTGTTAGTAACACTGGTTGATTGTGGTCTCTTTAATGATATCCATTTGTGTTGTAGGTGTACATATGTCAGCATGAGGATGGTCTGCATTCATATTCCACAATGGGATATGGCACTGTGGTGATGCCATGGCTGTGACATAACTGGGGTACAGTTGAACACATGTCACAGGTTTGAATAACAGTTATTGCCTGTGCCACATGGACAGGTGACTCGCTGGGACATGTATAATCTGCAACCTGATGTAGGTGCATCCACATACATGCACACTCTTACTTGGCAACACTGGGACTAGACCCCCTACATAGTTATGTAGTGATACTGAAGTGTGTGGCTTTCATTGCAAACACCACACAGCATTTTGGGTGAGGTGTATTCCAGGTTACATATTACATGCAGAACATCCCAGGCATGTACAGTATGCTAATGGGGGATGGAATGGGTGTATATGGACTATACATAGTGTGACATACCTTCATATACACATTAACAGACACATAACAGGCAGACACACATCCGGGGACCTGGGTCTATCACTGCTAACTAACTTGACTGTGTGTCCAATGTATTACATGTAGGCTGCACACAGCACATGCATAACTGGCCTGGATTGTGGTATCAATTACCTGTATGGTTGATGGTGACAGTGGTAATCATAACTTAGTACATGGGACATATACCAGGTGTACCTTGGTGCAATGACAGTGTACACAGCACCCACACCCCCCAGTGGATATTGTACTCCCTGAAACCCATGATGACACTCTGACATACCCACCATCACACATTGGCCTTGACTGTGATACAACCCATTGTATATCCCAACAGTGGTACTACAAGGATATGCATTTAATGCACGTCACATGCATAGTAGGGTGTTGCATTGTCATGCCTCACCTATGGGCAGCAACAATACTATCTGACCTACTGTGTGGCAATGGGTATTGTAATAGGAGTATGTGACCTCAGAATGCTGTACTCTACAGATATACAGACATGCACACATACACTTGCCAGAGCACAATGGGTAACCCATGCCTATCAACCCATTTGTACAACACTGTTGTGCTGGTACTGCAAGGTTTGTGTAGCCGGTATGGAGCGGAGCTTAACAGGGTACAGCTAATGTCCCATACAGCAGCAGCCACAACTGACTATGGCAATGAGTGTTGCGGGGGTTGTGAAGGCCCTCATGGAATTCCCAAGTACAGGTGTACTAACACACAGACACTGCCATACTCAGTCATGCACATGTACACATGTGTCAGGTACTGGGGTGCATTGCTGCAGGTGATCATAGCTGTGTACCTTGCTATTGTCCAAGGAGAGATGGGTTGTGTAGAGGTTGTGCGTATAGTGATAACCTGCCAACTGCCAAGTGGCAGCAGGCAATCTATCGACAGACACTACTATGGTGACCCACAGGGTGAGAGTAACATGCATCAGCCAATCCTTCATGTGCCTCCTGCACATGGCCACTGAGATGATCAAGTTGACATGTATGCAACATGCATTACAATACATGGTTAGTGTCTGTGATGGAGACCTGTACCCAAGCAATCTCTGTTGACTGTGGTAGTGTTGTGAAGGTACCCATGGCATGTGGTGCATACAGGGTGCTATCTTTTATATGTGCCAGTTCTTACACAGCTGGGCAGACATGTCAGTGTCAATCAAGCTTAGGTTGCCTGTACATATCCCAGCTGGATACCTGCCATCTGCACATCTGTACAGAGACTGACAGTCATTAGTTTGGCAAGTAGCTATGCAGTAGGATGAATGTGTTGACAGATAGACGTTTGACAACAATATGTATGCCATAACTACATGTCAGAAGCCCTCACTAACATGTGATGTACAGACGGTAGTCTACAATTACATTCCACATGTTGGACCATTACCCAGTAGGGGTTATATACTGTGACACAGCTCACACACCAGGGATACAACAGGGACGCCTGAGAGTCCAGCTATGCTAGCAAGTGTGCCTGTTGTCAGTACTACATTTAGCACTCTTCTCTTGCCTAGGTAAGCACTGTCAACAGTAATACCACCATGATACACTAGGGTCTATATCAGAACACCGAAAGTTCATACTTTTGAATGTTCTTACATCAACCCCTATACAGTGAACACTGAAAATAGCGAAATGACAGATAACCAATTTTTTTCCTAGGGAAAGAATTCAGTTGTCCATTTCTGTCGTTTTGCTCTTTTCAGCACTGTGGTGGAAGGTTACGGGTCAGGTTCAGGTAAGTGTGCGATTGGGCATGGGTTAGGTGAGTTAGGGTTAGGGCACGAGGGAGGTATGTGTGCGATTGTGTGGATGTGAGGGTTAGAGCGGGTTAGCTGAGTTAGGGTTAGGGTGTGGGTGAGGTGAGTGTGTGATAGTGATGGACCTTAGGGTTGGGGTTTGGGTTAAGGTAAGTGGATAGTTAGTGGTGTTTGTACAGTTTAGTGTAGGGTTAGCTGTAAGATTTTGGGTGTATGTGTGTGGATTGCTGTTTGTTTGGTGTGCTTGTATTGTGTGTTTGTGTTTTGGAACAGCTAATTTTTTCCCTAGGAAAAAATTTGCTGTTCTGAATGTTCGATGTTGTCAGTGTTCGCTGATTTGGGGTCAATGTAAGAACATTCTAAATTGTGAACTTTCTGTGTTCTGATAGAGACCCGATACACTACATGCCAGTGTGACAGCATGTACCCTGGGCTATTACCCCTGTATGTAACACATTTGCATGGATAATGCTGTACAGGCCTCATATACATTTGTGTCCCACACATGACATTCATACCCTTTGCTACTGTAATGACAGCACATAGGCGCACGTATTGTACATGGCATTACATACACTTATTACAGATGTCATTACAATGCTATGCTATCAGACTGGGTGGTGTGAACTGGTTACCAGGGCTAAGCCATGCTTAGCAGGTATCGACATTGCTGAAATATAACAGCTAAGCTGATTTGCGCACTGGTAAGTGAAGCCTACACTGTGCAAGCATCCATATGTTTGCCCATAGCTTAGCACCGCTTAGATTAAAGCTGCTCAAAACTGCCTTAACCACTCTGTATCTGACAGTCCTTGTTCTGCCCAGCAACAAAATGAACAGCCCTTGCAGGTTTTGAATCCAGGACCCTGTACATTATAGTCACAACACTTAACCACTATGTCATAACCACTGTAAAGACAGCTGTTGTTTTCCAATATATCTGTCAATACACATATTGATTAATATTGAACAATTGCCTTCACTTCCACAATTGTGTAGTACTTGTTATCAATATGACTGTTGCATCACATATGTTGTTTTACCATATTGTACACATAGCAGATACATACGGTGAGATACACCTGGGAGGGTATACACAACTGTGAGGTTTACACATGGCAAGAATATGGATATATACTTATAATAGGTTAATATATGTCTACATGTACATACACATATATTCATGCATATGACTGTATGCACATCTGTATAGTGCAACATATATATGGCCATGTGTACATCTCTTCGTGTATATATATATATATATATATATATATATATATATATATATATATATATATATATATACACACACACACACACATATATATATATATATATATATATATATATATATATATATATATAGAGAGAGAGAGAGAGAGATGTATATGTATGCACATCCTATGTGTACAGATATGCCTATTTATGCAGATATATATGTAGATATCTATAACTATATGTGCATACATATGTAGTCTGATATACCTATTGCTGTCAATATATATGTAGATATCCATAAGTATATGTGCATATGTATCTCTGACTGTATATGTGTAGACATATATTGCTGTGTATATGTATATATATATATATATATATATATATATATATATATATATATATATATATATATATATATATATATATATGTACATATACATCTATGTATGTCAATATGTATATGTGTATATATCTATATAGATATATGGATAATTATATATACATATATGTTTACCATATATCCTGTTTATGGAGTGGAGGCCTACCTCAGCTCCAATAGTCCCAACCTCTTAGTGCACTGGGATGCCAGGTATGTATTGCAGGTATATATGTAGACTATTGCTACTTTGATAGGGGTTGTCTTCACAGACATGTTGTGTGTGGGAGGTCACATCTGCTTTTAACATGTGCACCATTGGCTACTGACAGACATCCTATGGACATCATAGTACAGTACCACTGCTAGCACAGTAATGATCCTGTGGACTACAGCAGAGATATGGCCAATACATGTGGACAGTCTGACACACTCTGGTCAGTCCAGATGTATACACAGAACCCCTTAGTGTAAGACATGTGGACTAAGCCTGACAATGTGGATGTTAACAGCCATGTAGATGGGTATATCATGTAAATACTGGTATACATTTGCCTCCATAGGTTATACATTCACACACCCCTGTCTGTCCTGACACATAATAACCGCTGGTACAGAGGTGTCATGTCCACATACTACCCACTAGTTAGTGACATACATCTGTACAGCATCCCACTGCTTTGTCTGACATACATGAGTGTTATGGTTGCCTGGCAGCAGCACATCTGGCAAGTATCTGAACATAACATCACACTGGGTAAGTACGCTAAGCTACTAGGTATGTAACAAAGCACTGTGCAGGCTACAGACAGACTGCCACAATACTGGCCTACATTTCTTATGGGGGAATATACATGTACCTGCATATATAGCAGGTTCTACAGGCATGTCACAGCACAGAATAACAGACACCTGTGTGAAAGTGCATAACCACAGCCAATGTGAACACAGCCACAGCCACATATGGTAAGCTACAATAATATTACAGTATATGGACTATCTGATCAACACCACCCTCATATGTGCTGCTCACACACTAACCGTACATATACTGGGCCACTACACAGTGTAGTCTGATGCCTGTCTGTGGTATGGGACATGTGTGTGTTTGGCCCTACAAACATGTAAGCCGATAGGGTAACATACGATGGAGCAGCATGTTACATCAGATAGAACAGGACCATGAACAATGACATCTACCACAGTCTGTTTACAGGCCAAGGTACATATTCACTATACACACACTGTCAACAATCACCATATGTACACAGACCTCAGTACTGTACAAACAACCACAGAATGCACAGGTTATGTCCTCAAATATAACCCCTACTATACATAACATGCGTAGCAGTCTATATCTCACTGGATTGTTATCAGATATGATGTCAGTAAATTATGGTGTACAGAAAATAGGCACCTCTTACTGCATGGCATATGTACAACAGTTGACAGAGTTGTGGCTGGAGGCACAAACACAAGGCCAATATTGACATGTTGTTGTGATAACCTCATACATTTACTGTTGTAATATGGTTTCTTGTGACATATGTCCTATGAGGGATATGAAGTCAGTAACTCTCAGGGATGTCACCATGGACTGACTGCATTCCTCACACTATGCTTCTGCAGTTCACAGATAGGTGGTCTGTGAGTAACACAAGAAACAAAAGGCACCACACACTGCCCAGTCTGCAGATGACCCTACATATTGGGGTTTCCTCAGAAACATAGCACTGTCATGACAGGTATTAAAACATGTAGACCAGCTATATCCACACACACCCTGTTAAACCAACATTACTCCAAATGCAGAATAGCAACACTTACAGTCTGTAGTCATGTCACAAACACCCCCTTCCTGAGTGTTGGCCTGTTTCCACAGTGTATGTTGTTAGAGGTGAATCCCCACTCCATCTGTGATGCTGTTTGCCAAATACCAGATCTAGGTCCTGCTCACAGTGAATGAAAAGGCCCATCAGCAACATGATGTTCCTAGATAATGGAGTGTTTTTCCATGCAATTGGCTATGGGAATGTTACCACAGCTGTTCCACATGCAGTCAGCTAGAGGAGGGCTGCAATTCATGCAGAGGACTTCAGGTGATCATGAGTATCACTTACAAAACACATGCTGCTGCCTAAGCAAAGCAGGTGTAGTTCTCCACATCCACCAGAGAGAGAGAGTGAGAGAGGCAGACAGAGGCAAAGATATGTCAAGAGGGAGTGGGAGAGTACAACCTAAGCATGTTTGTGTCATACAAGTGCAAGCACAGGGTAACAAACCCCTGACTGACTATGTATTGCTATCACATGTCTATGCAGCTTACATGTTGAGGAGCTCTCCAAATGTATATGTGATGGTGAATGATACCTGCAACAGTGACAAGGGAGTGATACGGTAGGTGCAGTACACATGCCTGTCCACATGGACAGTGGTCAGCATCAACACAGCCACACTCTCTCAGGAACTTACAGACACTGACACACTTGGCAGGGTTAGGAATATACCTCCTCACTAGTTAGTTTGTCACAATACGGTAATGTGCAGGTATCACATGCACCACAGAGGTTATCAGAATGTTATATGGGCAAACGGTATGTGGAGGTGTCTGACATCAGACATGACGCTTCAGTAAGCCAGTGAGGGTTGCAGTGACTGTGAATGTGGTCAAAAGCATCATACACCACACACACAGACACAGAGTGACAGTACTGATATGCATGCGTGCATTGCTTCACAGATGTGTAGTGGTTGACTGTGCCAGAAGGCTCTACAAGGCTAGGTGAAGGGTATACCTTGGCATCAGGCCACATGACAATGGTCTGCAGTGGGGCTCAGGGCTGTAGTGTCTGGATTGGCCCACACAGGTGGGTATTGTATTCACCATCCTGTCACCTGGGTAACAATTGTGTGGGGCCATTGCTGTTCAATGCTTGCCATGTATGTGTTCTTTATTCTTTAGTCCATGACATGGACGCTGTCTGGGATGTGCACACATCTCACATGCATGTACAGTGACATGTGGAACTGTACCTGGGGTGTCTGGCCAATGTTTTGTACACAGATTGTTATAATCAGATGTGCCTGTCCTGGCCTCATGTGCCGGGAACAGGTAATGGACAGCAGGTTGACCTTGCACCTACATTGATAGCATGATACAGGTATTTCCTGGTGTCAGTGGCATCTGTCCATACAGGGCATGTGCATAAGGCATGGTATGTCCTTTGTGGGTCACATTTGATGGCACCACAGGTGTTGCAAGCATCCAGTGGGGAACATAGGGAAGGCACACTGTCTGCATGTACATGCATATTTCACTGATGGACAGGGTGCCACGCCCTCTGTCATCCACTGCAGTCACACCATGGTTACTATCTGTGGGTAATATTCAGGGTACTACCAGTATAGCAGCTGTTGCCTAGGCAAGTGTGTTTGTGTATGAGACATGGGTTGAGAGTGTTCTCTGTGTAATATAAGGGTTGCTAACATTGTTTGCCAGACCTTGATGTCATATGTAGGGGTATGGATTGCCATCCCAGCTTCTCAGCTATTTCACATCTGTTATCCTTGTAAGGTGGATGAAGGTGGATGAGTTTAAGTACTCGGGATCAACAGCTCATACTAATGATGAGCGTGGAAGAGAGGTGAAGAAAAGAGTACAGGCAGGATGGAGTGTCAGGAGTCAGGAGTGATTTGTGACAGACGAGTACCAGTAAGAGTGAAAGGGAAGGTCTACAAGAGGGTAGTGAGACCAGCTATGTTATATGGGTTGGAGACAGTGGCATTGACAAAAAGGCAGGACTCAGAGCTTGACGTGGCAGAGTTGAAGATGTTAAGATTTGCACTGGGTTTGACGTGGATGGACAGGATTAGGAATAAGTATATTAAAGGGTCAGCCCAGGTTGGAAGGTTTGGAGACAAAGCCAGTTAGGCAAGCTTACGTTGGTTTGGACATGTGCTGAGGAGGGATGCAGAGTATATTGGGATAAAGATGCTAAGGATGAAGCTCCCAGGTAACAGGAAAAGAGGGAGGCCTAAGATAAGGTTTATGGATGTGGTAAGAGAGGACATGCAGGTGGCTGGTGTGACAGAGCAAAATGCGGAGGACAGGAAGAAATGGAAACAGTTGATCTGCTTTGGTGACCCCTAACGGGAGCAGCTGAAAGAAGAAGATCCTTGCAAGGTGGACATTGTGACACATAATAGGGATACCATATTAGAAATTTGCAAAACCGCACCACAATGAGTCCAGTTGTTACACACTCACATCCACCTAGGATACGAATGACAAACACAGACACACAAACACACCTGCCATGTCTGTAATTAGAACTCCTACCTAACTAGTTTATTATTCTACAGCCTTACCCAGTTATAGGATGCACCACAGAGATTACTCGAGTACTTCTTCCCCAAAGGTGTGTTTCACAGTAAATTACTTCAGCAGGCTTACCAAAGTAGGGCATTTGAATTGCAGTGAGTGTGACTAGCCTAAACAGCATTGTGCCCTCCACAGACATAGAAACATACAAACATCCACACTTGCCATGTGTGGGAATAGAACCTTTGCCAATGTACTGCATCACACTGTTATAGAACATGCCACAGAGATTATTGTAGTATGCTTTCCCCAAGGGTGTCTTTCACAGTGAATGACATCAGCAGGCTTGCCAAAGTAGGGCATTTGAAATGTAGTGAGTGTGACCATCCTAAAAAGCATTGCTCCCCACACATACATAGAAACACACACACATATACACTTGCCATGTGTGGGAATAGAACCCCTACCAAAGTATTATATCACACTACAGCATTGCACTGTTATAGGATGCACCACAGCAATTACTGGGCTACCCTTTTCCCAAAGGTGTATTTCACAGTGAATGACATCAGTAGCCTTACCAAAGTAAGGCATTTGATCTGTAGTGAGTGTGACTACCTTAAAAGGCATTGCTCCCTACACAAAGAAACACACACAGAAACATCCACACTTGCCATGTGTGGGATGAGAAACCCTACCAAAGTGCTATATAACACTACGGCATTATGCTGTTATAGGATGCGCCACAGAGATTACTGGGCTACATTTTTTCCAAATGTGTATGACACAGTGAATGACATCAGCAGCCTTGCCACAGTGGGGGATTTGAATTGTAGTGTGTGTGACTAGCCTAAAAAGCATTGCTCACTACACTGACAGAGAGACGCACACAAATACACACACAGTTGTCATGTCTGGGATTAAACCTCCTACCTAACTAGTTTATCACACTACAGCATTACGCAGTTTTAGGATGCACCATAGAGATTACTGGGCAACTATTCCCAAAGGTGTATTTCAAAGTGGATGACATCAGCAGGCTTGTCATAGTAGGGCTATGGGGAGGGCAGTGTGTGTGCATGGGCCATAACCCATTTATCTAGAGGTTGACACACCACATGCAGGCACATGCAGGGTTATATTCCACAGGTAGGTGTATACAGCTGCTAGATGACTACTGCCTTGTACAGTCATGTTGCACAGCTAGCACTTGCACCACATAGTCTGTAATACTGATGGATACCAGTGGCTAATTTCTACAGGGAGTGACATTTGCACATCATGTGGTTGTAGCCATTTGGATGTGTACTGGGTGGGACAGGCCTCGTGATGGATGGCGCTTTGTCACATTCACTCTCTTCCACACATCACTGTATGTCTACTTTTGGCATATTATAGTGTGTTGTCCTTGGATATTTGTCTGTATTCCTATCCAATGTGTGTGCAAAGCATGACTGGTGCATACTGAGGAGTGTATGCAGTAACATCTGCGACTGTCAGATATGTATGGTCCACTGTTGTTTGCAGACATGGGCTTCATTTGTTTGTGTGTGAGCATGCCCAGTATGCCCTTCGGTATTGAATGTGTGGATCCATTCCAGGTAGTCTGTACTCCAGTGCAGACCTCTGTGTTGTACACTTACAGGTAGCAAACTGTTTCTGCAGGGTATCCATAGATCATTTGACAATATGTGGTCAAACTGTGCAAGGGATAGTGTGTACTGTAGGTGATTGTGTCTGTGCTGCTTCTGCTACATGGTACTGGTGTTAGCAGAGATATTCAGACATGCATACTGTTATACACTGTGATGTTTTATGTTCTCAAATACTGTCAGATGGACATTCTAGCTCACAGTGATGTCCTGGGGTACAAGGGTGAATGCAGCTGTGTCCAGTATTGTGGGCAAATGCCTCCATATTCATGGAAAGTTATGCCATTCTTGAAGGGGAGCTGCAGACACTTGCTGCTGGGTCTGTGTATCCAGTTCAGCACCTTGGTACAGAGCTGGCAGATAATCCCATACTTGTACATCCATCAACATGGCAGTATGGCCTTATCTTGCTGTGGCAATACCTCACAGCTGTACAGATTCACACAGGTTACCCAGACGCAGGGGCCATAAGTCAGGACATTACCCCTATTGTGGTGTATGGGAAGGTTTGTAGCCACCCATTTATGTGTTTGCAGCCAGGGATAGTGTGTGCACATGGCTGTGTGTCAGACCTGGCACATTCCATACTACCCATGCTCCCACCCCCCCCTCTATTATTCTATCCCCTTCAATACATTATGCATACATTTTCTGATACTTTCCCTAAGGTTATCACCTCATCACAGCTGTGTTTTGGTGTTGGTTCACAGTTCATGCAATGGGACATGGTGGACATGTTACTGTGGTTTGTCCACATGGCCTTGCATATGGCTTATGTGGAGTGTGTTATGTTGTTATTTGGGTGTCCATGACATAACATGCATTGACAGTACGTGTGAGACACAGGCCTTTGGCAGAGGCCTGCAGGCCATTTGGTGGTGATGTGGGCCAGCTGTGGCAGGCCATTGCATTCTGTCAGTCCTACATTTCCAGATCACCATACAGTATATTCCCCTGGGGTGACAGGGTAGGTGTGCTAGGTGTTCATGCCAATACTTTCTATCTGTATTGATCAGGTGGTGTGGATGCTGGCAGGGTGCTACATACAGCTAGGGACACACCTGCATTGGACACCTGGACTGCATGCAGCATTCTTTCGCTATTGCCATATACAGGTGGGGGTCATATTGTACCCATTCCCAACAGCAGGGATATGACCAGGGAGGTACCTCTGGGTGGTGTCTGGGTGAGCTGGTGCATGTGTGCTATGGGCACTACTCGCATCTGATGCACAGATATGCATGGGGCATTCCAGTTATGCTGGCATGTGCAGGTACATCAGCTGTTTTCCATTACATCAGGCCAATCACCTTTGTGATCTGCAAGTGTTCTGGCAGACGACACCAGTTTTCCCTACTACAGGCCCAGATAATGTGATGCATACCTGTATGTACAATTCCAAGGGTGAATCCATTTCACAGTTACACATTCTATACTGTATGTCTGGGGTACTTTCCCCTGTGTACTGCTTGTATATCTAGCCCAACAGCCATGCCATGTCAATCTTTCAGATGGTGACACATATTAACACCATACATTTGCAATGGCTTACTGCTAGCATGTGTTATACTGGTGGGAATTGTTTCTGGAACTACAGTTGTGAAGAAATGGCCCTGTCATCAGCAGTAGTGGGCAATGGCCACCAGGTCATACTTCAACATGCATACATACTGACCACTCTCACACAATATGAAACGCACACCAACCTAACACACACATACCTGCATATTGTACAAATGCTACAATCTATCCTGCTACCTTGGCCACCTCTGGGCATCTGTGCTCCACTGGTATCATTCCTACACATAACATGTTACTACATTTCTACATAGGACTGGGGGGCACACCTGACTGTTACTATATGTTTACATAGTATTGGGGGACACACCTGATTGTTACTACATTTCTACCTAGGATTGGGGGGGCAGACCTGACTGTTACTACATGTCTACAGAGGCTATGGGGGGCACACCTGATTGTTACTACATTGCTACACAGGATTGTGGGAGCACACCTGACTGTTACTACATGTCTATGTAGGATTGTGGGGCACACCTGATTGTTACTACATTTCCACCTAGGATTGAGGGGGCATACCTGACTGTTACTACATGTCTACATAGGCTATGGGGGGCATGCCTGGCTGTTTCTACATTGCTACACAGGATTGGGGGGCACACCTGACTGTTACTACATGTCTACGTAGGACTGGGGGGCACACCTGAATGTTACTACATTTCTACATAGGATTGGGGGGCAGACCTGACTGTTACTACATGTCTACATAGAATATGGGGGGCAAACCTGACTGTTTCTACATTGCTACACAGGATTGAAGGGGGCACACCTGACACACACATTTGCTATGACTGTACTGGTATGTCAGGTTCTCCATTTCATTCTGTTTTCTAACCTATCATGCTGATTAGAGGCATAGCAGTGTACTGCAGGTCTTGGGTTTGATTGACCTACATATCAGTTTCTGACTTCCTACCCTTCAGAACTAACATCCCATTGCCTGACCTGATATAGCCTGTCTGTGTAGGCCTGAGGGGGATGTTACCTATAGGCATCATTCAGAGGCCTTGGCACAGCCTTTGTTTGTGTTTGTCTACACCTGTCCTGCTGGCTGAGGCTGTTGTTGGGTATGTGAACCTCCCTGACTGGCATGTGTGTGTGTCATATGGACAGACACGTGGCCCAGCACATTTCCTGCAGTGGGTTTTGTCACACTGTATAGTATTGGCAATTATGGTGACACCAGTATTTGTTACAGATCTCATGCTGCCATTATAGGTGTCTACTATCTGCTGGCATCCCATTCAGCCACCTGATTCCCTTGCATGCTCACATCCATACCATAGATACACGTAACAATACATACTACTCCAATCAGCAATTGGTAAGGAGAGTGACTTACCTTGTGGGTGTGCCAGTATTGAGGATGGTACTTGGGGCTGCCTGTGTCAGATGTACGTAGTACACTCCCTATACATGGTTGAGCACAGGTATTGTCATGTTTGGCATCCCTTTTACTGTTTGTGTGAGTCAGAGAGGTGTCATTCCATGGGTCCCTACTGTGTCAGTGTATGTGCTATACGTTGTCTCTTTGCCAAGGCCAGGGCATACTGGGCATGCCTCCATCTTCCTACTGGGGCAGGTTCAGGTTGTTCCTCCTCTGAGTCACTCTGTGCCTGTGCAGGCCTTTGGATTGGTGGGGTGCTGTGTGGCCCTGCCCCATGCTGTTTCTGCTGCAGCTGTTTCCACAGGATCATATTGTGTAGCATGGCACATACATTAACAATTTGGGTACATGTAGCTGGTGAGTACTGCAAGGCTCCACCGGATGTGTTCAGGCAACGGAACCATGACTTGAGCATCCCAAACACATGCTCTATTATGATTCTGGTCTGTGCGTGTGCCACATTATGGAGTTCTTGTTCAGGTGTGTGCATTTCTGATGGGTGCCATCAGCCATGGCTCCAGTGCATAACCAGCATCCCCCACTAGGTGACTGTAAGGGATGTCCCCATTGGCAAATCTCTGATACAGCTGTGTCAGATGCCAGATGTGGGAATCATGATAGCTTCCAGAGCAGTCAGCACACAGATTCAGTATAATGCCCTGGGCATCGCATGCGACCTACTAGTTGATGGAGGGGAAGCCCTTGCAGTTGATGTAGTTCCTACCCCGCTCACCGGGTGGTGCTTTGATGCATATGTACATCCTGTCTATAGCACCCACCACCTCACGGTATTCTGATATTTGGTGGAAGAAACACATATTACTGGCCAACACCTCACTGGTGTTGAGGAAATATATGTGCTCACCAGCATGTGCTGACATGGCATCCAGGAACTGGTGGAATACCCTGGATACTGATGCCTGTGAGATCTCCATGATATCCCCAGTTGGGCTTTGGGAGATACCTGCAGTTAGTATTCCTAGGCCTACACATACCTTGTTATCCACTGGGATGGGTTCTCCTCTGTTAGTTCTATGTGTCAGGTGTGGCCAGCATAGCTCAACAATTTGCTGTAGGAGGTCCCTGTCCACCCTATAGTGCTCCACTATCTCCAGCTCATGTAGCCCCTGGTAGCTTACCCTGGGTCTGTACACCCTTCTCTGTCTCCTCACTGCAGGTTGGTCGACAGCATTCTCATCCTCACCACCCTCAGCCTCTTCCACATGTTGATGTCTGATAGCTGCTGCACCCCATATCATTTTATTGTTTTTGTTTGTTGAAAGCTCCCCGCTTGTATACACCAGTGGTGTAGAGTATGCGGGAAAAAACAGAGGGAAAGGTGTTTACATAGTTTATAGTAGTGTTCTGGACTGGGCTGGTCTGCTATGTGTGTAATTGGCTGATTCTGATACATTTCACCTGCCAGCTATGCTAGTTCTCCTTGATTACCTTCTTACTGCTCTTTTCCCTTCCCATTGCCTTCCTGTTTAAGCCCAGGGGTGCGCTGCACAGACACAGTGCTCAAATGTGCACAGAGCTGCTATTTCCTGGTTTACTTTTTTTTTCTCCTTTAAAACCCAGTGTACGGCATGCACACCCGCTTAGGCATTGTAAAGAGTGCTAGGCAGTCTCAGACACACCCCATTGCTTAGCTCTGCTAAGCTAAGGGCAAACCCAAGCCACAGGGCTCCAATAAGCTTACAGTATGCCTGACAACCCCCCTATGATGTCAGCAAACTCCTATGCGTGCACCAAGCTATTCCTGCTCTTACACTGTTAGGTGCGGACTAGCATGCAGGGGAAATCTGGAATCCAGTATCATTCCCCTCATTTGCATAGGATTGCCTGCTGATGCATAGTTACAGGTCCCACACTGAGCCTCCTCCCTTAGCAAGTCCCACACTGAGCCTCCCCCCTTAGCAACCACTATTCACTAGCCATGTTGTCTTTTGCCTGTCTTTGAGTATAATGGCAAAATAATGATTTTGGTTAGAATGCTTATTTTAGTTCTTTTTTCTTAGTTTTCGCCCAATCCCATTTGCGGACCACTGCCCTATGCTTAAACAGCCAAGATCGTATAAAAAAAATAAATGCTGATTTTCTTATTTTTGCAACTGTGTTCCATGGCAATGGCCTTATACTTGGACATTGGCATGCTTTCTACATAATATCCACCCTTATTTGGAGCAGTCATGGCTCCATTTTGTAGTTTGCAGAATTGTACTCTGTTACTGGCGGAGTACATTTCTGCAGATTACACTAGTCCTGCACGGCTGGCTTCCAGCTTCCTGGATCGCAAATTCACCTCATTTGCATGGATTTATCATGCAAATGGGGTAATTTGCATACAGGGGCTGAGTCCATGCAGGACTAGTGCAGGAGCGCTTGTGCACATCCCTACAGCTTATTCCTGGATCGCCCGGCAGACATATTGCCTGCTGGAGCTCCTGCACTAGTCCTGCACACCATGCAGGGCTTTCTGAATCCGAGATAATGTCTTCCAGTGTAGGTAGAAAAAACTTTCCTCACATGACTGCATCATTAAGTTTTTTTTTTCTTTTTAATCAGCAAAAATTTGAACTCTGACATTCTTTAAATATATATATATATATATATATATATATATATATATATATATATATATATATATATATATATATATATATATATAAAACCAGGACAACTGACACTGTTCCACTTACTATAATATGAAGTACTTGCATTCTTCTCAGTACTGCCTCTATTTTGAGCAATATCAAGAATGGCTGCCTTCTTGTGGTCAAGGCATATGGGACAACATCTGGCTTAAATTTTATTTCTGCTGGTTCATGATTAGGCAGATAAACATCACCAAATATATCTACACTGACCTTGTTTATTGTGGCAATCAGTACCATTTAGCATGTCACAGGTCTGCTGAGCAGATACAGGCCATCAAACATGTAAACACAGACACAGACATGGCTAAAAATATACCAATGGTCATTAGTTAACTTAGAGGGCTATTCAGTTCTGTTTATGCTTAATGCAAAATGCAGATGCTTTAGAGTATCTCTAGATGAAGCATTTTAAAGTAATATTCTAACCTTTTAACCAACGATTTGATACAGGAATCTTCACTTTGATGAAAAAAGCTTTGGTAACTCTCATTAGATCATATGACCCCTTTGTACTTAATGCAAAATGCATATGCTTCAGACTCTTTCTAGAGGGAGCATTTTAAAGTAATATTCTAACCTTTTAACCAAAGTTTTGATACAGAATTTTTCACTTGGATGGAGCAAGCTTTGGTAACCCTCATGAGATCATATGCCCCCTTTATGGAGTCAAATCGATTTGCTCCTCTGTACATAACTCTAATGATAAAGTTTCATTGGATAATTGATAGGTTTATATGTTTTTTTTTCCCCTAAGAATGTTTCCTGATTTACTACAGAGTTAAATTTGCACTTAATTGTCTACAATTATGCCTTTGTTGGTTCACGTGTTTCTTTTCTATTAGAAGAAGTAACCGTTGTAAATTCTTCTTCTTCGTCTTCTTCTTATTATTACTATTACTGTTAAAGTCCATATGTAGTTTTAGTGCTGCCAGTTAGAAGTCAGTAGTAATGATAACAGTTTTATGTTAAAGCTGTTTGACATTTGTTTTTAATTACTGTTCTTGTTACCTGTTCTTTTCTGTTTGCAAAAAAAATAAAATATTTCAAGAGGGAACCTATGAAATGTAATATTATATTGTAGAGAACAAATGTATCCTACCTGTTAGTTAATATGTATGTCAAAGTCTCTTCTATGGAAATTGTATGTCAAAAGTAACTGTTTTGTAAAAAATTGTTCTCTTGGAGCTTTTCTCCCTGGGCTTCCACTGAAAATGGACTTGTAATCCAGTTGGACTCTCCAGGTCAACAAATGTAAAATAAAATAAAATAAATAAATAAAATAAATGATATCATAATAACATCACCTCCCTGGATTGATCTTGAAATACCTTTTCATGAATAGGAAGTCTTACATGCTCGTCTGATTCAGTATTTGGCATATAGTTACCGAATATGGGAAAATGCTTTCTGAGCACTATTTTCAGTTTTATTTTCAAAGCAACTTCCTTAAGTGACTTAGTTCTGCAAACAGTGGTAAAGTGTCCTGACCTTTTACATCTCTTACACATACTGCAACATGCTACACATTGCTGTAACTCAGCATGAAAACAGTTACACCTCATGTATTTGTAAAGCGTATGCTTATCTACGTCATGTACTTGGTTATACTGGCTAGTATCATATCCATCCATCCATCTAACCATCCATCCACAACCCCCTTTTCCCATTTTTGATTATGGGGTCAGCGTATCACATCAACAGTAATGTATCATATCCCTGTTTAAAACTTGGCTTTTTTCTCTATGTTTTACCTCATCCACATCATTTGCCATGACAATGCTTGCATTTGCTTCTTTACTAACTCAGCCTCTCTGGCAATTTGCATTGCTTGCCCATTGTTAAATTCTCTTCTAATTGCAACTTTTCCAACACTCCAGTAGCAGCCAGCTACATTACAATTGCTTGCATAATCTATTCAGCTTTTCTTTCATTAAAACCACTTCAAACAGGTGCCTTATAAAAGCTTCAAATGCTTTCACATTAGGCTTTGCACACATCAGTGGAAGCATGCCTTTTCATTTCTTTTAGGTACAAAATGTTTATTGCGCTTACTAATTACTGACTTATATGTAACTTTTTGTCCCTCCAGTTCTTTTCTCATGTAAATAACAGAGTGCTTATCTAAATTTCTTCAGTTTTGTTTGTTTAACTTGTTGATATTCTAAAATGTGCGGACTTCTGCTTCCATGCTGACACATTTCTCAACTGTCCCTGATTTTGCAGAATGCTCCAATTTAAACTTATATTTTTGTGTGCTCCTCATGCAGTTTTTGATTTTCAGTATAACTGCTGAGGATTACAATCAGTAATGCCACACATTTGAGTTTTATACTTCTTATTCTTCAGAAAGTGTATGTTGATGCAAGCCCCATCATTGTATTAAGTGCTTAAGTGAATCAGTGCAAATAGTGCAATACTTAAAATTGCCCCTGATTTTAGGCCTTTACCCCCCCCAAAAGCACACACACACACACACACACACACACACACACACACACATGCATATAGACTGCAGACACTATGAGATGTAACACTATGAAGCTATTCCTATCACTGTTCTTCAATCACTTCCAAATGTAGCATTTTTTCTCTCTTTCTGACCTGTTTCTCTCTAAGATTCCAGGATTCTATACAGTTTCAAGTTAACTCTTTTTTGAGGGATAGTTTCAATATAATGGTTGATTACGTTTGTCTCGGAACTCCTGTACATGCCACAGGTTTAGATAAGATGGTAGCCACCTGCTCCATAGATATAGAAAGTAGCCTTTTCTGTTTGTTAGGCTCCTTACTCTCTGCTACCAAGTTTACTACTGCTGTCTGTTTCCTTCCAAAGTTTCATAATGCTGAGATATATTTCCTCTAGCCTTCATTTTCCAAATGCATGTGAATTTGTACTTTTCTTCTTGTAGTTTTCTACTACTTTAAATGGCCCCTGCTACTCTGCCAAAAAATTATTTTATATGTTTTACATTTTCAAAGGTCCCCAGCCTTAAAATCTCTAGATCTTGCATTACATATGCCTGTTTGGGCAGACTGTGTCTTTTCATTATGTTCTCAAAAATTTGGAATTCCTGCCCATAATTTGTCCTACAAGTTTGTGTAGTGTTCTAGAACACATTTGGGCTATTGTATACATTAGGAGTAAAAGTTCTTCATAGGTTCATAGATTAGTACTAAGCTAACTGCCCTTGTGAGCCATTTTAAGCCTAGCCAATTGCCCCTTGTGAGACTCAAACCCTGCACCTTATGTTTGCAAGGCAAACACCTTAACCATTAGGCCACTGTCCCAAATCATATTAATCATTGTTGCAGTAGCCTTAACTGTGTGGGTTATATCCTGCCAAGGATATAACAGCTGTTCAGTTTCCAAAGCTTCAGGGCACATTACAAATACTCACACTTTCAAGCAGCTCAAGATGAGCTTGTGATCCCCCTATCCCTTTGGCCCCATTTCTCTTCCAGAAAGTCTGCATTTCCATTTTTCTCTTTGACAACAGATTGCTTCAGATAAATGGGTTGTGAAAATCAATCATCAGGGGTTACAGATGGAAATGGAAGAAAATTCTCCTTTCCTGGGGGTTATTTGCTTGAAATGTCAGCACTAGAAATGTCGAGTGCCATAAAGCCAACAAAAAAAAAAAATAATAAAAGACTGAAAACCAAGAGAAGAGCAACTCCTGAAAATTGTTCTTATCATTAAAACAATTTTTTTGCTGGGGGAGCAAGCCTCCCTTGCACCCCATCAAACCCCCAAACATATGTATACCATCTATGAGATCACCATACCTCAGAGAAAATGGAATATTCTGAGAAATGGCATCTCTTAGTTATTATATGTAAGCCTGTTCTTTCGGCAATATGGCCTCTGCATTTTGGGACTCAGGACCCAACTTTTCAAATGGTTACTGGTCATTACTCACCCTGCAGATCAGATTCTTTTGTTTCCACCTGTTCTTCATCATATGCTGTTCCAAGGAGTGACAGAAGCAGTTCCTTGTTCCCAGATGGTGACCAGGGGTTATTCAACAGTGTTCCTAATTCCAAAGAAATAAAATGCTTGGAGATCAGTTCTGGATCTTTCTTTCCGAAACCAGTTTGTGATAGTGCCCACTTTCAAAATGATGTTACTTCACAGCCAGTTACCTTTTCCTCCTCTTTCAAGTTTCCTGGTAGCACTAGACTTAAAATATGCTTATCATCACATGCTTATTCTTCAAGACTTCAGTTGTTTTTTAAGGTTTTGTGTGTCTAGATCACATTATTAGTTCTCTGCCTTACCCTTTGGACTATCCACTGCAGCAAGAGTGTTCACAAAGTATCTAGCTCAAATTAGAGTACATTGCAGGATGAAATGTAAGCACATTTTTTTCCATATTTAGATGACTTGCTTATTTTTGCAGTCTTTTTCAAAATGTCAGGAGGCTCTGTCTTTTGTGAGAGATCTCTTGCATAAGTTGTGATTCCAAGATAACATTCAAAAGTCTTTCTTGACTTCCCCACACAGGACTGTATTCCTGGGATGTCAACTGGACACCTCAGTTCAAAGAGCTTTTCTTCAATTGGAAAGAAAAAATAGATCGTTATCTAATCTATTTCTAAGGTTTTGCACTCAGACTTCAGCCTCTGCAAGAGCATACTTCAGAATTTTGGGTCCCATGGCATCTAGGATTCTCATGACATCCCTGTAAGACTCTACATGAGAAAGATACAGTGGTATCTGAAATCTCTTTGGTCCCAGCATCAACACCCTTTCATCTTTTCAGATCTCAGTACTGGGGTTTGTCAGAAAAGAAATGTTTTGGTGGAGGCAACAGATATCCTTAAATCCAGGTCTCACCTTCTTCCTCCCTGTTCCAAAGCACTCAGTCACCACAGATACTTTGGACTTTACTTGGGGAATAGTTTTGGGAGGGATACAAGTGCAGGGGGTGTGGCACACCAAGGGCAGATGCAAGCACAGAAATATCAAGAAGATGCTTGCCTTGCTCAAGGCATTCAACTCTCTGAGCTATCTTTGGTCCCTGATACCTCCTCAAATGGTTACAGAAAATACCCCAGTCATGTGGTACATCAACAAGCAATGGAGAACCAGGTCATACCCCCTTTGCAGACTAGCCATGTTAGCTTTGGATATAGCTTCACAGCACAGTCACACTCTACAGACATCTTGCTTTCTGTCAAGAGCAAAACTGTGTGGCAGACAAGTTGAGCAGGACCGGGGCAGACACTCATGAATGGAAACTAGATCAGGGGATCTTTCAGGATTTGATCTTTCGGTGGGGAGTTCCTTAAGTAGACCTCGTTACCTCCTCTCTGAATACTCAGCTGGCAACATTATGTTCCAGGACTCCATGTAAGCAGGCCAGGAAGACAGATACTTTTCTTTTCTTTGGACAGGAATGTTCATGTATGCCTTTCCAGCCTTTCTAATAATGTTCAGGGTACTTCTGAAGATTCAAAAGGAAACCCCCAAGATCACTGTGGTGACTCCCTTCTGTCCGAGGCAACCATGGTTCTCCCTTCTTATGGAAATGGCCAGGGACAATTTCCACAAACTTTCTCACAGAATGGATCTACTCACACAATAACAGGGGTGTTTGATGCACCCCAATATCACCATCTTTAATTGATTGCCTGAATGATAGGGTCTTAATTCCTTTTAAGCACCTGTTTCCTGAGGATTTGCAGCAAATATTAATGGAGGCAAGAAAGCCCGCTACTAGAAAATCATATTTTTTTAGTTAGTGCCATTAACAAAACCAGCATTCATTCAGGTCTAGTTGTTCTTTTGTTTTACAGTATTTGTATGCTTTACTAGCTTATACCTCTCAACTGTCCAGATTTTCACAGAATGTCCAGATTTTTGGTCTGTTCCTCATACAATTTGTAGTTTTCTGGCAAATCAGTGAGGATCAAAGTCACTAAATAATGACATACATTTCAGTTTCAGGCTTCATATCCTTCAGAAAATGCATACTAACACAGTTCCTGTTATTGTAGCAGTCTTCTAAGTTTGTAAGATTAATATTTAAAATCTGTCCCTGGCTTTGGGCCTTTCCCCCATTATTTAGGCTTTGTCCAGATTTCTTGTGGTAAGAGGTTGAGAGGTAAGATCCTACATCCTTTCTTATTCCTCTATCAAGGTTCATTTATCTGCCATTTCAGCATGTCTACCCATGGATTTTCCTCTTTTCAAGTAGTTTCATTTAAAAATGTTCTTGAAAGGGGTTTTGCATAAGAGGATGCCAAGTAAACTGGTGGCCCCTCCTTGGGATCTTAATTTTGTGTTAGAGAAGCTAACATTTGACCATTTGAATCAGCTAATCTGGATGACTTGAGGTTCTTAACATGGAAAACAGTTTTACTGATTGCTGTGACCTCTGGAAGAAAGAATCTTAGTTGCAGGTTCTTATGGTGAGTCAATCCTACTCCATTTTCCATAGAGACAGGGTTTCTTTGGGAAGTAATCCTTTTTCTATGCCTAAACTGGTATTTGAATTTACTTTAAGCCAAACTATCCTTATTGACATTTTCTTTCCTGAACCTAAAAATGAGGAAGAAAGGATACTTCATACCTTGGATGTCCACTGACAACTCAGGTACTGTCTTGGTAGAACTATATATATTTCCGATCTTCAGATCAATTGTTCATTTCTTATTAAGGTAAAAAGAAGGAGAAACCTATGTCAAAAAAGACTATTTCCAAATAGATGTCTAAGGCTATTACCTTTTGTTATACTTACCATGACAAATCTATTCTAGGCAAGATCAAGGCTGCCTCTACTAGGGCCTAGGCTTCGTCTATGGCTTTTTGGAAAAGGTTGGATTCTAGAAGTATCCTGGTAGCTGCTACTTGGTCCTCTGTCTATACGTTTACAAAACACTATAAGCTCAAGTCTTTCTCTAGGTCTAGATCACGTTTTGCTAGAACCACTCTCCATTGGCTCCTGTACCTTTCTCCTTCCTCCTCCCAAATATAGTTCTCTATGATAATTTACCTATATAGCTAAGGCTACTGCAGCAGTGATCAATCAGTATGGTGAACATAGTATGAACTTACCATAACAGTAGATATTTGAATGATCACTGCTGCAGCAGCCACTTCTTCCTTCTATTCACCTTGTTTTTGGTGTGTTTTTATGCCAGGGTGTTGACCTTTATTTTTTGTTATTCCTAACATAGCCCTTTCAGGGCTCAGGCTCCCTCTGTCTGCTGGCAGAAAAGCTCTGAAGGGTTTCACATACAAACTTGTCTTTTACTCAGCTCATCTCAAACTGCTTGACAGTTTGGGCATGTGAAAGGTGACCTAAAGCTTTGGAAGCAGGCCAGCTGTTGTAGCCTTGACAGGATATAACTCATATAGTTAAAGCTACTACAGCAGGGATCATTTCAACATCTACTGTTTTGGTAAATTCAACTTACACAGCTGTACTTTGCCACCCATTTTTAAATATATGTTATGTGAAGCTGTTTTTCAACTGATAATTTACATATAAAGCAGCCAAAATAGTTTTCTTTATGTAGTGATTTTATTTATACACAATTATTTGTAATTGTTTTACAAAATGGAAAATAAATTTATTCAAATGGAATTTGGGAAAATATTTTAGATATGCATTTTTGATTAATACAGCTTATGAGAGAAAAGTATTTTAATTATTTATAGTTAAGTTGTTTTTGACAATTAACTCTTGTCCCAAAGACATGCAGTAGGTGGATTGGACACTCTAAATTGGCCCTAGGTGTGAGTGTGTGCATGTGTGTGCTTTCTGTTGAAGGTTGGGTGCCGGGCTGGCGACTCGACACTTTAAAACTCCACTGCCAATCATGAGCGGACAGATGATCTGCTGTGGCGACCCCTAAGCGGGAAATACCAAAAGAAGAAGAAAGAAGAATAATTAAGTAGTCAAATTATAAATAATTAAAAAAAACAGCTTTAATAAAAGAATGAATTTCATCTCTCTGTATCTCTGATTCTAAACAGTGTAGCCCATTGTCACCAGCAAGATAAGTGCACAAAAGTAAATATTCAAAAAAAGATAAAAAAAAATCTCCTCCATGTTTTCACACAGACTGCATGTTGCCATTTGATCTTACAGTTCAGTAGTCTCTTCTGTCATGCATGTTACTAAGAAAGCCACTGTCATCTATTGAGCAAATAATTAGATGCTGTTATGAAATGGCTCACATGGAGAGCTATAATGGACTTTCTTTTTAGTTGTTATAATAGTTGTGTTTTACTAATTCTTGTGGGATAATGCAAAAGGAAGAGATCAGATATCAGAGACAGTGGGGTGTTGTTTCTAGCTGAGCTTTACTTGTCTTCTGAAGATTTCAGTATCCTGAATTAAGGACTTCACATTCCATCTCCACACCTGCAGAGACTTCTGTAATGTATCTTAATGTAAACAATCACCCACACTTAAATGTTGTGTTTCCTTTTTCTTTGCATGTTTGAGGTATCTATCATAGAACAACTTGAAGAGACATTCCCCATCTACAGGATATACAGTACAACTTAATTTAGAAGTTAGAATATAATAAACCACTTTGTCATGTCACCCTAAATAAAGTTATTACCACAAACTGTTGTGTTTAATCTATTCTGTTGTTGAAGTAATACAGGTATACATGTGCTACACGAAAATATGGCTATGAGAGCATGAAGTTACTGTGGTTTGTCTGCTAGGCAGCTGTCATGCCAAACTGTAGATGTGGAGCTGTAAAACTAGATACAATAAAAAGTGATATATGTTTTGCACTAAGATCTGAACCTTGAATAGTAATATGTAAAGTATTATAGTGTGTTCCCTGCAGCAGTGTCTTGTGTTAACTTTTGCATTTCAGCTATATTTATTTCTGAATGGAGGTATGCTGATGCAGGCAAGTATGAGACTGTAATAGGTGGAGACTGCAAATATGTGATGTGCAAATGTGTATGGGTTGGGGATGCAACCCAGCAGCCTGCTATGGTCTATATAGATCACACATAATCACATCCACTAGGAGCTAAATTTGTACTTCTGCATGCAAAGCATTAATACACAGTTCACTATCTATCACGCATGACACTGTGACACCCCACTTATATTACAAGGTCAGAATGTGTGACCAAGTGAGTTGTAGACACAAATCAGTCTAGCAGCAGACAGTAGTTCCCCAGTAGCTCAGTGTGATAAGAAACACATATATCTCTCTTGTTAATTTTTGCACACACAGACCATGTTTCGTAGTGACGCACAAGTAATCCTGAGTATTTGTGAAAAATGTCAGGTAGTGTTAACAGATATTTTCTCCACAGGGCTAACAGGTAAAAAAAATGGTTGTATTAGCTGTATGAAGGGTATACTAATAAACTGTGTACAAATGTTACAGTGTATAGCCCCATGCCTACAAATGACAGCAGGATAGCTATGTATAATATGCATTATTCCCGGTACATGTCTCTCAAGTGCCACGCTGTCACGGCTGCTGATCACTGTTGCCAATAACCTTGTACAGAGATATAAATCCAGTAAGCGTATGCCATTAGCGCACTCACACAACGTTAGTGCAGGGTACAATTTGTTAGTCATATATGTAACCATGGCGTGTACGCGTCCCCTCTACTCATGTACCTACAGTTGTCACAGCTTGCCCCATAGCATTCCAGGTTGACAGATTTACAGGTATGTACATGCTACAGTAGCTATAAGGCTCAGGTAGATGTAAAGTGAGGGCAGACCTGTAGAGTACTGAGCAGTACTGTTGTGAACAATATAAGCCTATACTGTTAGTAATGGACTGTTTTTCTTCCCCCCACCCCTTATCTGCATCAATAATTATTATTCATATACTGTGGATATGTTGTTCTCAAAACCTAATGTTGGGACATGTGTTCTGTTATTGTTCATATATTTAAATGGTTCTGTACTAACAGACCTTGTTCAGATTCCACTGTTGCTGGCCTGTTGCCATAACTGTTACTGGCATGCCATTAAAATAATGACTGTTATTCCATTTATGCATGTGTTCTATTTGCCATGCAATTTTTCCAATTCTATTGTTCTGGGCTAATTGGAACACCCATGCATGCTGTTATAACTAATGTTGAAATGTTTTGTTCATGACTAGCCAATACACCTAGAAAAACCTTAACATCATAGCACGTTTGGGTAGGCAGATCCCAGCAGATCCACCTGTTCAGTCTCATCTGGCCATAGCACCATGTCCCAGCACATCTGGGACCCAAACTTGAACTACATCCTCAGCTAGTACTGCACCACTCTCAGGTGGAACTGCATCAGGGGACAGGGCCCATCCCCCTCGGGTGTGGGCGCATAGAGGACTGTGTCACTTGACATCAGTTCAGAGGTATGGTGCACAGGGTTATCCAAAGGGACTTGGATGTACTCCTTTGCCAGATAGAGGGCAGACTGGTGCACCTCCAGGGGCAGGCTAACCCCATCATCCAACCCCAAGCTAAGCCATCTTTGGGGCTGTGAAGGGGCAGTGGTGATTGCCCATGGGTGGGGACCTCAGCCCCACTGTTTCCATCTCAGGGCACGTGGCCCTCTAATTCCCAACCACCCTCCCCATCCAAGGTGTTTACCACCCTCATGTGTCATACACCTCCCCGTCTGCTGTCTTGTCTGTTTTGTCTGTCTGCAAAAGCAAGCTTTCCTACTCAACTTACCTCCCCAAATGTACCTACAACCCTTCGCCAACATCCCACTCTTACCTTAAAAAGGGGGGGAGCATTTGTCCCCACAAAAAATGTTGTTCCATACATAGCTCTCCATTTAACCCCCACATACACTGATGTTAATCAATTTACCCTTGAATCACCCAACAAATGTATGTCGCCCACACCCATCCCTGTGGGTGTGAGGCTGTAAATTCCAAATTGTCCACATCATTCACAGCTGTTTCTGCACAAGAAATGGAGAGCTATTTTCTTTTCTTACACCCGCCCTGCACATCTCTAGCTGCCTTTGCCCCCAATTCACTACTTTCATATCACCCCTTTTTTCTTTTCTTTTTTTGGAATTAGCACAGGTTTAAGAGGGAGTAAGTGCTGCTAAGCAAAGCTAAGGGAAGCTAAGCCTTACTTGGCATTGCTCAGCATCACACAAAACCGTGCAAACCTGCTTAAAACTGCTTTAATCACTCAGCCACTGTTCTGCCCAGCAACAAAATTATCAGCCTGCCAGGTCTCAAACTGGTGACCTGTGCACTAGAGTCACAGCAATGTACCACTACACCAAACCAACTGAGAGAAGTGCTAATGCTTTTGCAAATATATCATGCATTACAGTCCTTTAACATTGGGGGAAATAGTTACCACAGCCAAGTCTTGAACCCAGGACCCTGTGCACTTGAGTAAGGGCAATGCACCACCATGCCAAATCAGTTGTTTTAGTTAACACTGCTTTTGTAAATATATCATGCATCACAGTCATTTAATATTAGGGGAAAAAGGTCATCATTGCCAAGTCGTGAACCCAGAATGCTGTGTACTAGAATCCAAACAACATACCACTACACCAATGCACCTGTGAAAACTGCTACTGCTTTTGTAAATATATCATGCATTACAGTCATTTAACATTGGGGAAAAAAGACAAAGCTGCCATGTTTTGAACACAGAACCTCCTGAACCAGGAGTCACAGCTACACAACACTATACCATATCAGCTCTGGGGAATTACTGATGCATTTGTAGATATATCATGCACTACAAGGATGTAACTTAAGGGGAAAAAAGACATCAGTGACAAATCATGAACCCAGACCCATTTAAACTACAGTCAGAGCAGCATACCAGTAAGCCAACTGACCTGTGGAATGCAAGTGTTTTGCAAACATATCCTGATTGCCAGTCATACACTACTCCTATATATACTTTATAGGTTCATAGGTAGGTACTAGGCTATTGACCTTAGGGCCTATATAAGCCTAGCCAAAAAGGTACCCTGGCTTTTGCCACCGAAGAAAATTATTTTCCTGTGCCCCTGTCGAGCAGAGCCATAGAAGTGATCCCCAGGGTGAATTTCCTATCTCCCATCCAATCATCAAAATTTTTCTTGAAGAGTGCTAATAAGAAGTTTTGTTTGATATAGATAGGTAGTTTTTTCCAGAGTATGGGAAGTCTCTGGGACAGGATGTTCTGTTTATTGTGGTGAAATGGTTTAGGTCCTTAGAGCGTGTAACTTGGAGTGATTTGGATTTCTTTAAGTGGAGCATGTCCAGCAGCTCTGAGTTTGACATAGCTTTGTATGTTAGGCAGAGATCACGTATGAGTAGGTGATATGTGATGGAGTAAAGCTGGAGTTTATTAAGACAGTCTGTGTAGGGCATCTGTTTGAGGCCAGTAATCCTCTTTGTAAGGTATTTCTGTGGCCTTTCTAGTTGTTATAGATGTCTTGTGAAGTACATACCAAAAGGGGCATTGTACTCTATAATGGGTCTAATGAGTGACAAATAGAGGGAAACAATGACCTCTTTTTTCCTGGATGAGAAACCTTTTGTGATGAGATGTGCCACATAGAAGGATTTCCTGACTACTGTGGATATATGATTATCAAAGGAGAGACTACTGTCCACCTGTGTCCCAAGGTCTCTTACCACACTTTCAGTGTTAAGTAGACTACCACCTATGTGGTAGTTCATGGGTAAAAAGTTTTTACCAAAAGGGATGACAGTGCACATTTTGGCATTGAGTTGAGGCGATGGCTTTGACACCAGGCATCTGTCTCAGTGAGGCCTTTTTGTAGGATGTCCACATCATTAGGAGTTTCGATTAGTGCTCCTAGTTTGCAGTCATTTGCGAACTTTGTTAGCCAAAGACCTTCTGTGTTAGCCTGTACTTCTGAGAAGTAGATACCAAACAGGAGAGGACCCAGGACTGAACCCTGTGGTACTCCATTTATCACTGGTCTAAAGTCAGATTTGGAGTCTGCTACTTTCACAGTGTGTGTTCTGTCAGTGAGCCAGTTGGCAACCCATCTTGTGACATAGAGATTTATACCTAGTTTAGTGAGTTTATCTATAGTTCCAGAGTGGGGGATGCTGTTGAAAGCCTTGGTGAGATCTAGATAGGCTGTGTGAACCACCTTACCCTCATCTATGGTTTTGGTGACCACTTCAAAGAAGTCTATCAGGTTTAGGAGACATTATCTACCTTTTACAAACCCAAACTGGGTGGGGTCCAGAGTTTGGAGATCACCAATGTCATTGTTTATAAGTTCCATGGCGATACATTCAATAGCCTTGCAAACCAGGCTCATCAGGCTAATGGGGTGGTAGTTCCTGAGGTCCATGGTGGCTCCCCCTTGTGGAGTGGGATAACCATCGCTGTGCACCATTCAGTGGGCACAAAGCCTGAGGTGAGGCTATGATTGAACATGGTACTTAGGTGGAATGCCAGTTTGTTCTGTAGTTCATTAGGAATGCAGCCTGGGATGTTGTCAGGTCCCATGGATGCTGTGTTCTTGGCTTTGGAGTGTGTGTTTTTTACCTGTGCAGCCATGATTACAGCAACTTTGCATTGTTCCGGTATAGAGATGGACCCTTTAGGGGGTGAGAGGGGGGTAAAGTTAGCACTGAACCTATCTGCCAGGATGTTGGCAATATCAGTTGGTTCTGTATATTTAGTGCCATTGTGTTGTAACTCAGAGCAGATCTGAGTGTTGCCATTGAGACTCTTGACATAGCTGTAGAATGCTTTGTGGTTGTCTTTAGAATCAGTGTCAATTTTGTTTTCATAACTAGCTTTGGAGGATTTTATGAGGGATCTCAGTTTTTGTACTGAGGCTGACCAGGGAGTTCCTCCAGTCATGGGAGTTTGCTTTTTTTTTTGCAACAGTTTCGTTCTTCTGTTGTAGAGTTTGTTTATGGCAGGGGACCACCAGATTGGCTTCCTTTTTTTGGAGGATAGCATCTTGGTTCTGTTAGGGATTGCATGAACCATGCACTCATGTAAGTGCTTATAAAGTGCATTTGTCTAGGATTCAGCAGTCGTACCTCTATTGTCGGTCTGCATGGGTGTCGTGAAGTTTGCCACTTCTATCTTAACAAGCGTGAAGTTGGCTTTGGAGAAATTTTTTATGGTGGTTTCCCTAATGAGGGGTTGGGGTGGATGTGGATGTCTAGGGTGATTAGCTTGTCGTTGGATCTCACCAATGAAGAATTGACCTCTGGTGTGGAACACTGGTTGCCCATGTTTGTAATGACCAGGTTTAGGATATTGCTGCCCCTGGTGGGGGTGTGGATAAGTTGATACAAGGCGTTGGAATTTACTGGTCCAAATCACAGTGTACTTGAGCCTCTGATGCAGACACAAAACCAGTACAAAGACAAATAAATGCAGCTGGATATATGGGAGGCCTACAATATGTGGTAGAGCTGACAACTGCACAGACTGTTGCTGAATATCCACAGTTGTGCCCCCTATTCATGGGAGGGTCCTCATAAAACCTACTTTGTGTGCTCACATATTGGCAAGGCAGTGCAGATTGAGGTTACAATAGCATGACAGACAGCTCAGTGTCACATGTCATACCCATCAGAACACACATGTCCATGCTAATCCTGTGTTATACACTGTATGCATTCACATATACAAATACACCTGCCTTAAGAATGACTTGGTAGCTCCATCTGTTACAGTTTTAGCATCTGTCATATCTAGAAACCCACAGTCCTGGCCCACAGCCCAGTATGTGGCATGACAACTACATTTATGTCAGTACAACATAGGAATAATGGAGCCCTGCAATGTCTAGCAAAATTTTCTGCTCCTACCACAGTCACTGCCACCCACAGTAGCACATTAAAGCCATGCAGGGTGAGAAATATTTCACAATTATGAATATGGTACTACATGTTGCCTAACACTCTCTGGATAGCACTATTACCTAACATATGCACCACAGGCACATGCCTCGCCAGGACTGTTTTGGGTACCCTCAACCAGACCATGCTGTGACACAACAGCTGACTGCCACCCTCACTGGCAGTAACAGCTTGCTCTCCCCAATGTCTTCACAATCCTTAGTCTGTCTCCTGGTCAGAATGCAGCAGCTGCAGTCTGCTACACATGCAGCAGTATGTCCAGCTACCTGCTACAGACCTAACATTGATCCCAAACACCTAGAAGAGGGCATCCACACAACAGCCAAACATAAAGGGTTGGGGGTATGTTGAGGTTTTAAGGGACGTGGCTCAGTCTGCCTCTACAAACATACAGAGCTGATAGACCAGCAACAATTGTAGCAGCATGCACAATCAGATAGAAAAGGATCTATGATACTCACATCTGCCTGTCTCCTTACTCACCCCAACACACCTTTACACAGTACACTGCTACAGAATGTGAAAGTCTATTAACAATGGCCAGACATACTTACCTCTCAACTGTATAGATTTCCACAGAATATACACGTCTTTGGCTCATATCTTCTGGCCTGTTCCTCATGATATTTGTGGTGTTCTGCCAAATCACTGGGATAATATGAGTTCAGTCCTGGATCCTCTCCTGTTTGGTATCTACTTCTCTGAAGTCCAGGCCAACACGAAGGGACTCTGGCTGACAAAGTTAGCAGACGATTGCAAGTTGGGAGCTATTATTAACTCCACAAGTGATGTTAACATTCTACAGAATGGCCTCACTGAGACCAATGACTGGTATCAGAACCATGGCCCTAAGCTCAATGCCAAAAAAATGTTTCGTTATCCCCTTTGGGAAAAACCCGGTTCCCATGAATTACCACATTGATGGTAGTCCACTGAATGCAAAAGGCATTATAAGAGATCTGGGAACACATGTTGACAGCAACCTCTCTTTTGACCACCACATTGCCACTGTGGTCAGAAAGTCCTTCTATGTAGCACATCTCATTACTAACGGTCTTGTATCCAGGAAGAAAGAGGTCATTGTCTCCCTCTACTCTTCCCTCGTTAGGTCAAATATCGAGTACAATGCCCCATTTGGCATGTACCTCACTAGACACCTGCAAGAACTGGAGAGCCTGCAAAAATACCTCACAAAGGGGATCCTAGGCCTGAAACACTTGTCCTATATGGACAGACTCAAAAAACTCCAACTATTCTCTGTCTCATATTGCCTACCTAGAGGCGATCTCTGCTTGACTTACAAAGCCATGTCTGACCCAGGTCTGTTAGATATGCTACATCTAAAGAAATACCAATCCCTTCACACCACACACTCCAGAGACCTCAACCTCATTACCACAATCAACAGAATGTACTTGAGGGACAGGTATATAACACAGAGACTGCCCATGCTATGGAATAGACTTCCCATACATGTCAAGCAGAGCACCTCACTGACCCTCTTCAAGATAAATCTTGATGAGTGGATGGGAAATAGAAAATTCACCCCGTGGATAACTCCAGTGGCTCTACTCGACAGAGGCACAGGGAGCTAAGGTCAGGTGGCACAATGCCAGGGTATTCCTATGGCTAGGCCATTAGCCTAGTACATTCCTATGAACCTATGAACCTATGAATGAAGTCACTAAATTATGATATACATTTGAGTTTCAGACTTCAAATCCCTCGGAAAATGTATGTCAAAACAAACCGTGTTACTCTAGTAAATTTCTAAGTTTATAAGAGCAATATTTAAAATCTGTCCCTTTTTATGGCTCTTCATCCCCCACATTTTGTCAGGCTTAGTCCAGATTTCTTGTGCTAAGAGGTTGAGAGATATGCAGATATAACATACAAAACTGTGGACATAATACATTAATCCAAACAGTGGACAGTATTTCCACGTACCCCCGGTGATGCTGTAGCTCCCACACCTCGATAATGTCCTCCTCACAGGCCAGTAAAAGGGACAAGGCCCACATGAAGGCCTTAATTATAGCACTATGCCATGCCATTGGCTAATGGAAAGGCAACACAGTTGTTCTGGATGCAATTAGCAAGTGGGAGACACAGACTGGTGCACAGGCCATCACCTTTTCATGAGCATTACCTACAAAAGGCAAGCTGCTGCCTGTGCTAAACAGATCTGACACTATATTCATGAAAACAGACAGTGATTCTTTAAAACACCACTTGTGGATTTCTTCTGACAAAGGAGTACAGCACTATACCAGATATGTCATACAATTAAGCATGTAATAGAATGCAGATAGGGGACGCAGTCATGGGAAATAGGATTTTAAACAGTAGGTCTCAACAACACTTCCTGGGCTGAAATGTTGCTGTTAGTCTGCTGTCCAGCACCTATAACCATCCTGGATGGCTCTGTCTGCAGTGACATAGATCACGGCTCTGGCCACTGAGTCACACCAGCAAGGGTCAGCTCACATATCACTACTACTGGACTGTCTGTTGTACAATACTGACTGTGACACTGCCAGCCCAGCAAACTGGGATGTTGTGAATAATCATGTCATCTGTGAATATTAATATGATAGATATGCTTGTCTTACAAATGTGAGAGACCTATATATGTCATGTGGATATTAAACAACTGGTGCAGAAGTGTGTGTTGAACTGTATGTTATGTACTGAGCTCATACCTCTCAACTGTCCAGAGTTTTGCAGACTGACCACGTGTTTGCTTCATATATTTAGTCATTTACTCATACATCTCTGCTTTGTCTGGCAAATCCCTGGCAAATCAGTAAAGATAGAAGTCATAAAATAATAGCACACATTCCATGTGAATGCAAAACCTGGTATTCTATCAACTAAGTGTGTAACACCAATATTTATAAAGTGTCACTATTTTTGGTCTTTGCCCCCTTTTTATTTGTGCCTTTGTCCAGATGTCTTGCTCTAAGAGGTTGAGAGGTATGACTGAGCTTCAGGAGTGTAGCCACAGTGTACTGCACTGGCAAAGAACAGAAATGTATATAAAATATTACCTGTGCAAATGTTTGTATTAATAGTAGAAGCTGGAAGCCTTAAACATACAGACATAAATTGCAAAACTTCAAGTAAATAAGTTGATCTTGTTTTACGAATGCGTTATCTCAATTTCAGTGCAGCTGGCAGACATAAATGTCTACAGCTATAGGTGTTTGTATTGTCTTGAAACATAAATAATTACTAGGTTGAAAATGTAAAAGTGTTTAACCGTGTTATGACTTCCAGTTCTACACAAACATCAGACAGATATGTACTTCTGACGCAGAGATGTTAAAATGTATGTTAGTTGCTGTTAGCCTGGGAAGTAAAGGCAGGTGACAAACACTGATGTAATCTCAGCTAACCCAGCAATAATGTTGATTATTACTTTCAGACCTGTCTCGGAGAAAGACCTTTGCATGCTGCATGTGTCTTTGTATCTGACAACATCCACTCATCTGCATTTGCCTGGCTAATAGTAAGGAACTAGGGAAATGTCAAATCATTTACATATAGATGGGAATATAGTATATCTATTTGATGTTTGTGTGGTCTGCATTGCTCTGAGTGTCAGCCATCTCTGCATTTAATTTTGATTTGAAGCTCTTTATTTAGGGTTTGACTACTTCTATTTTGTATCTTATTCTAGTAGTACATTTGTTTTGTTTTAAGTGTTCTGTTCTGTTGGAGTTCTAAGAGTTCCCCCTCCCACGTGCCAGGTCCTTGTTGTGTTCTTAAATTTGGTGACGTTTGAGTTGCCCACCCTTCTATAAATCTAATTTTGGACACTCCTCTCAGTCCCATCCCATTAGCTTATTCTACTGAGTAGAGAGAGATCATTTGGGAAGCCCCCCCCCCCTTGGTTTCCCAAACTTATATTATCATGTTTCATCCCTTCCCACTTAACCTAAAACAAAATAATTTTACTGTATCTATGTTTCTTCCTGCTTTATTACTTTATTTTGCTTTTGCTGCCTGTTCTTAAACTTACTCATTTCCACTTATTCTGCTGCAGTCATGACTGCTTGTTAGTAGCCTGATTAAATTGTAACTGTTATTCTAAGACTTTTGGTATAAGCACTTGGGCTTCAGGCCAGTTGTTTTACAGTACAAAGGGTTGTAGTCTTCACTCTTGTGGCAGGAGAGGTAGCTTACATCCTTCTAAGTTGGGCTTTGCTGGGTGAAGGCTTAGTGTCTGTTATTCCAAAAGTGTCTTAGTTCTGGTTTAAGCACTTGGGCTACAGGCCAATTATTTTACATTAAGATGGTTTGTGGTCTTCACTCTTGTGGGAGGAGAGGGTAGATTCTGCCCTTCTGAACTGGGAACTGCTGGTTAAAAGCTTATTGTGCCTGCTTATTTGAACTGTTTCTTTCTGAAATTGGTGCACCTTGTTTACTGTAGCAGGGACTGGATTCAGACCTGCTGAATCTAGCTTTGTTTGTATAACCTGAACACTAATCCAGGCCATCTTTTTGGAAAGGGTTCTCCTGCACCCTAGTGGCAGGAGTGTGCAGTTAGAACTTGTCTGATTGAACACTCCTGGAACAGGGCTCAGTTTCAAGCTTTTATATTTAATAATTGGTTAATTTGTTTAAATCAGTTTGTTCTTGTTTGCTACTATTATAATTGTGTATATGTTCTCCTTTGTTAAATTGACCCAAACAGAGTTTAAATATCTTTAGCATAGTCTGGTTACAAGTTGTTCTGTATTCAAATCTGTTTGTGAGATTCCTGTGTTTCCTGCTACACCATATTGGTTGTTCAGGGCCTGCCTGCACTTACTGGGAGTAAGAAAACTGGTTGGAACTGGTCTGACATAGGGTGTTGAGCTAAGAGCTCAAGGACAAGGTTTGGTCAATTCCAGTGTTTCTATTTTAACTTTGTTTTTGTGGTATTTAAACCTAGCATATGTGTGGGTTTCTGCTTGTTTGCCCATTCTGCACTGCCACTGTGCTGTTTTAACCCTTTACAAGGTATCTCAGTTGCATTTTTTTCCTTTACCAGCACTCCTGTGTGAGTGAAGCCCTTGCCTGCAACTACTGTATTGATTATGTCCAGCCATACTCACACCTATAAGTACTCTTCTCAGATAGTACCCACTCCACTATCCCTGACCTCTGTTCCACAGATTCTAATAACCATGAACAGACAATTTGAGACAGTGTAGCAACTGCCTTATATACACAGACAGCCCTCCACTACTACCAGCTAAGAACACAATATGTGAGAGATGCAATCATATTAAAACATAGGATCCTTGCTGTCTCAGTCATAAGCCAATACATGATTGACAGACCACAATGCTTTGTCACAGATGGCCTTCATCTGTCTCCCCTGGGCTTTAGGCTTCTGGAAAAGGCTCTTGCCTCCAACATAGTGCCTTTTTTTAGGCAAAGCCATGAGCACAATATTACCGACATGAAAATTTCACATAAATGAAATTTAAAGGTCATGCTGCTAAATGCTAGGAATCTTAGCATGAAACTGCACTCATTGCAAGCATTCCTTGCCCTGGAGGATGCTGACATTTGTGCAGTCACTGAAACTATTTCAAAGATCTGGAGAGTACCCCAGCCTTATCAGGTTACTCATCCTACCATACTTTTAGACCCCAAATGGAGGGCTACAAAGTCAAAAGAGGTGCAGTTTCAATATTTATCAAAGACGTACACACCTCCAGGCTGGTCAAATGGTATGACACACAGGAGACACTCCAAGTGCAGTTACTTGTTGACAAAGCACATATTCAAATCATAGCTAGCTACAGACCCCCAGCTATGACTCAGGACACCCACTTCACCTATCTGGACTTACTTCAATCCATCAAAATTCAACCCTCACCCCTGATCCTGGGTGACTTTAACTATCCAAACATAGAGTACAAAACCTATTCTAGCCCAAACATGAATGCCCAGAGATTCCATGACTTTGTCAATGGCAATACATTGGATCAGCTGGTCGACACCCCTATGAGAGGTGAAAATATCCTGTACCTGGTCCTAACCAACGTGAGTAGCCACTGTAGCACTCCTACAGTGTCATCCTTCTTGGTAAGAGCTGACCATAACGCGATCACTTTTGAAGTCACCCCCCTTGTCTAATGACTGGTGCCAGAAGCATGGCCTAAAACTGAATGCCAAGAAATGCATCATTATCCCCTTTGGGGAAATTGTTATCCCTACTACTTATGACTAATAACAATGTACTAAGCATGCAATCAGTCATGAGGGACTTGAGCACCCATATTCATGGCAACCTGACTTTTGACCACCACGTTGCCTCCATTGTTCAGAAGGCTGTCTACATGGCCCACCTCATAAATAAGGGTATATCATCCAGGAACAAGGAGGTCATAACATGCCTGTACTCCTCCCTTATCAGACCCATTATTGAGCACAATGCCCCCTTTGGCATATACCTTGCCATGCACATGCAGCAGATGGAGAGACCACAGAGGTTCCTACCCAGGAAAATCCAGGGTCTCAAACACCTATCCTATACAGATAGGCTAAAAGCCCTGTCCCTCTACTTAGTCTCATACAGACTGCTCAGAGGTGAACTGTGTCTCGCATGCAAGGCCATTTCTGAACCAGCCTTGATGGAGTTGCTGCATATCCATAAGACAAACTCCACTCATGCAACCTGCATGCAAGGCCTTAACCTGGTCTGTGACATGAATAGAACTTGTTGGCGGGATAGATTTGTATCCCAAAGACTTACCCATCTGTGGAATAGACTCCCTCTTCATGTCAAGCAGAGTACCTCTCTAGCCCTTTTTAAGAGGAACCTGGATGACTGGATGGGAAACAGAACATACACCCCTGGGACCCCACCTGTGTCCCTGCTGTACAGGGGAGACAGGTGCTGACTTTGAAGGAACATGGGCAAAATTATTGGCTAAGCTTGTAACAGCCTCTGGGGTAATGGCCTAGTATCATCCTATGAACCTATGAAATTATTATCTTAGATGTTTGTTGTATTTATTTCAGACTGTCCTGCAATGTTGTCTTAAATTATCCCCTGTGATTCTGAATTCTGCAGTTACTGTATTGATTGCGTATTTCCTTGTTCCTTTATTAGTTATTATTAAATATATGTAAACCTTGTAATTGTCAAATACAACAATCCAGTCCAGGAAATAAATGAATTTAATGCGTTGTAGTGCCTCAGCATATACTGCCTTCAGTGGAATAAAAAACACATACAAATCACTCCATTTTATACAACTTACTAATACAATTAAACAATTAATTATTCAATTAAATTAAAACTTTCCAATTACAAGAAATATTCAAACCATCAGGACTTAAAGTGCCAAACTTAAAAATAAGTAAAGCTTCCTTGTATAGAAGTTTACTTTTCACATCATAATAACTGCTTTTTTCTATATGCTCTAAAACAGTGCCTGTAAAACTTCTGGATTTCCATTATATTTTAAAAAATGTTATGCAACTGAGCTTTCATATCTACAATGTTTTATGTCTCTAACATGTTCTTGTAAACGGGACTTAAAAGCCCTTTTACTTTCCCCTATATAAAACTTCTTGCATGGGCACTTTAATGCATATATAACACATTCAGTAGTACAGCAAAAGTTTGATAAAACTTATTTTCATCCATTAAGATACCGAAAATTCAGTGTAACGTACTGATAAGAGATACATTTTCCACAATGAGTGGTACCCAAAACATGTACACCATAAGGTATACTAACACTTGGGATCTGAAATCTGCTATGTACTAACCTGTCTTTTATAACCCATGGTGGTGGTGCTGGGGTAGCATTGTCACCTCACAGTAAGACGCTGTCCGGTTTGATTCTCAGCTAGAGCGTCTTCTGCGTGGAGACATGTGTGAATGGGCGTACCTTCGTTGAAGGTTGTGCATCAGGGCTGGTAACTCGGCACGTAAAACTCAACTACCAATCATTAGCGGACCGGAGTTCCGGTGTGGCAACACCTAACTGGGAAAAGCCGAAAGACACAACACAACAACTAACCTGTCTTTTATACTACGCCCCTTTTAAAAGAGAATATAGGTTTAGTACATAAATCAGTAAATTCTTTAAATTTCAAAAGATACCCCCAGTACTGCTTGATTATTGAAACGACCCTGTCACTCAACAAGTCATATGTCAAAACAACATATATTTGCTGTTGTTCCCTATGGGGTTGTCTGTTTCTTATATTGGCACTTCTGTTATTATATGTCTTACTTGTCACTTTAACCCTCTCAAGTGCTTCCCTTACAAGCTGTTCCTCATAACCCTTATTTATAAACATTGTTAGGGTCCTATTATACTCTATTTTCAAATCTTTATCAGTATTGCACAGGCGTTTTAGTCTCATAAATTCCTCATAGGGTAATGACTTTAACAAATGTGGGGGATGGAAACTGGAACCATGGAGAAAATTGTTTGTATCCTCAAATTTCTTATGTATACAGGTGGAAGTAATTCCACCATCTATTCCTTTAAGATTTAAATCTAAAAAAAACACCTGTTGACCGCAGGCTGAAATTTCAAATACCAAGTCAAATCTGTTCTTATTCAATTTCTCCATAAATGTATCTACTTGATTTCTACTCCATTTACATAGAAAAATAAGATTGTCTATATATCTATAGTAGCGAATGACATATTTAATAAAAATTCTTCTCTATACAAATATTCATGTTCCAATAAACCCATCATAATATTTACATACATGGATACATATGTAGCACCCATGGCTGTACCTTGCAACTGATGATATAACTTACCATTAAATTAAAAAAATATACGTTTTAAACACAAATCTATTAATTCTACAATGTATGTAGATACTGGGCTATTATTTTATGTATATTTTAATGCTTCTAAGCCAGCTTCATGTTTAATACTAATATATATGCATTTAACTTCAGTTACTAACCAGAACATGCTTTCTTCCCATTGAATATTTTTAATTTTATTCAGAAAATTAAATGTATCCTGTATATACGATATTTGATTCTTGACTACTTTTAACAAATAGTAATGTAGAAAAATGTATTTTTTGTTCAAAAAATATTTACATGCTGACACTATAGGTCTTCCAGGAGGGTTACTAGAATGCTTGTGTAGCTTAGGTAAGCAATAGAAGGTTGCCATCTCACAACCTGTTATATCCACCTTTTTTTTCAATATCAGCTTTAGAAAAATATCTATTACCTTTCATCAATAATTCATTATAATTCAAAAATGTTTGCTGATAATATTCAATATTAACTATTTTATATATATTTGTGTCATTGAGATGTTCATAACACGTTTTCAAATAATGTTCATAATGAGGCATAACCAACTTATTGCCTTTATCGGCCGGTTAAAAGATAATTTCCTTCTTATTACTTAACTGACATAAAGCATCCCATTCATTCTTAGGTTATACTTTACTTGATTTTTATGCTTTTTAAAATCAGTGAAAAGATTATCTATTGCATATTTAACCATCACAGAAAATTGTTGAACACCCTCATGCCTAAACGGTGGCATAAATTGTGATTTATAAGGCACATTGTCCATGTCTATCTTACAATAGGCATTAATATCGCATAGCTCATCTAATTCTGAATAACAGGAATGAAACCTCATGTCTGTATCTGTTGAACTATCCAGTATACATTGACCATCATTGTCTCTGTCCAAATCCAAATATAACTTTCTAACCAAACAAAATATATCCTTCTGTATCACATACCGTCTTGGTATGACTGTGGGGACAAATTGCAGGCCCAGATTGAGTACAGCAATTTCATAGTCGTTTAGGGAATACCCCGATAAATGAACAGCATATCCAATGTTTTTGTGTTTTAACAAACCTTGTAATTGTGTCTGGTCTGTATAGAACTAAGTAAGCTCTTAGACTACTTGCATATGTATTTGGTGACTCTGTATAGCCCACTCTAATAGCCTTTGTCTTAGTCTTGGTCACACTTACCATTTGGCTGATAGGCACATCACACAGTAGGATTCATCACCCTTTGGTAAGGGCCTTACAGTAATTGATAAAGAGCTGGATTGTGGCAGTCAGAACTACCATTAAGTGTGGACAAAAGTGGCCATACCTAGTCCAACAGGGACACAGGTGGTATCCCAAGGGTGTATGTGCTGTTAACCATCCATTTGACCAGGTTACACCTGAAAAGGTTTAGGTAGCTACTCTGCCTGATGTGGACAGGGTGCCCATTCCACCACAGGGTGACTGTGTGTGACACACATGTGAGCTGCCAATGAGGCTGGTCCAGGTCACTCACCAGATTGAGTGCGTGTGTGTGTGTGTGTGTGTGTGTGTGTGTGTGTGTGTGTGTGTGTGTGTGTGTGTGTGTGTGTGTGTTAACACAGTGAAGCATAACTTGCACTCATGCAGCAGTCCCAGCAATGTGGAGTCCAAGATTGCCTTGCATGCCACAGTGAGGTTACTCCTGTGGAGTATGTATGACACCGGGTAGAGGGTTGGCATTATAGCCTATAGGTGTAAGGTAATTGTTTGATGGCCTGGTATTCCCTGGGGAAGAACCTCTGTGATGTCCCCAGCTGCTGCATGTGCTGTGTGATGTGAGTGATGAATAGAGGATTATGCACATTAATGGTCCTCATTGGGGGGAACATGAAACATTAGGATCGGGGGGCAATGCATGCTGTAATGCCAGTATATACTGTACTGACAGATGGCAGGAGTATGATGTGGGTGTTAGCGGTGAATAATGCTAGCAAAAGTGGATGTGCAGGGTCTGTACATAATGGTGGCCAATGTAAGTGGTCATGTGATGTGTTCCCCTGTTCATGTCTTTTAGGTGGGATGTACCGCAGATGGAACTTACCCGTCTCAGACTTCAAGACTGAGGCAATCATCGATGCCCTCAGACTCCATCACAGGGTGCTGTTGGGAAGGAGCCAGCAAAACCTGCAGGAACTCACTGGTAGTGACAGTCAACAATGTGGGAAAGCAGGACAGGACCAACAAACAAATCTGACACTGTGCCATAGACCTGGTACACAATGCACAGCAAAGGGCTGCAGCAGTGGCCAGGGACTGTGCTGGCACAGGTGTAGGGCCTGCTACTCAAGCACCTCTCACAGCCACTGAGGAGTTCCTCACAAACCTTGGTGCAGCCACTGCCTCCCAGGAAACCAGCACTACATACATTGTGAAAGTGGTTGGCACAGAGTCAACAGCCAAGGAGCATGCAGGTAAGGCCCCAGTGGGCATCACATCAATACTGTAGCATTCATAGTGGCAGCCTTTGCATACCTGCATGCATATGTCAGACCAAATTGCATTTCTGGGTGAGGTTTTGCAATGTACACAAGTGCACACCTATTGTGAATGTCAGCAATTTGTGTAGTATCACAGCTTGTACTGTATATCTTCATAATTGCACATATTATCCTGTACCAATACCACATGTTTGTGCTGACAATGCCTCTCCCCTACAACTACATAGGTCCCTCTGGTCTGGCTGGGTAACAGCAACCTGAAGCCGGTGAGTGTGGAACTGTCTTGTTGTGGCTCACCAATATGCTAGACATGTTGAGGCATCCAGTTTTCCATTCACACAACTGTGACACTTAGCCATATTGCAATATGTGCATGTTCAGTTGTGGTGGGGTTAACTCTGGTGCATCACATTCACAGTAGCTGTAAGATATTGGCATGTACTGTTGTATAGGTGTTGCCACTGTCTATACAGGGATACAGTAGTATTGTGTACATGGGTGCACTGTGTGTTAGGTGAAGGTCCATCACATACTCGAACTCTTCAAGTATCTCACAGGTGTATAGTAGTAGCAACATCAACTAGATGTAGCTGCACTGCATGTTGTTGAGGGCCTGTCCAGAGTGTGTCTGTTGTGGTCTGATTGTGTGTTGTGCATGTCATCATTCAGAAAGTGTGGTCTGTATAATGCCTTTGTGCCACCTCACCTGTATGTGTGTGTGTGTGTGTGTGTGTGTGTGTGTGTGTGTGTGTGTGTGTGTGTGTGTGTGTGTGTGTGTATCAGCAAACATTATAGTGTCAGTAATAATTTACATATGTTGTCTTCCCATCACAGGTGAACATGGGGTTGGGGTGTCTCCTCACAACCTGATGTCAGTGTCTTATCGGACTCTGATGATGATGGTCATCATAGTAAGGCACAGGTGGGGTTGTTGGGAGCTGAATCTATACCATTGGTTGACATCCCAATTCCACTTACAATGTCCCCGCACATGGACAATATGCCCACACATACCCAGTCCCCAGCAGCCACAGATATTCAACACTCAGAGGATGGTGGCATTGATCAGGCTAGTGTGGCAAATATGGCATCTGTGAGTGCAGACAGTAGGCATAGACAGAAAACTGGTGAGGTCCCACACAGGCAGATTGACAGGGGTGCTTAAAGGAGGACTGCTGCCCATTCAGCCCCTGTCAGAGGTGTCACAGCAGGTGTCACTTGATGCATGTTTCAGTCCATTATGAAGGCACAGCCATGTTGTGAATAGTACACCAGATGGATGCTCAAGGTCATGGCTGCAACACTTCCTGCCATTCGTGATGACATCCACTGCATTGGTGATGCTGTAGGTCATTTTGCTGATGTCATGGATAGACGATGGAGTGAGACATTGTCAGTGCTCAACCATGCAATGTCTGTGCTTGAACGTGTGGTGGGAATAGGGCATTGGACACATGAATGTAGGTTAGCAACAACAACAGCTGAGAGCCCATGTGGCCGTGCACATTCACACTCCCATAGTAGCAGTACCACCAACACTTACAAAGGGAGGGTGCAGTCCACACCACAACGTAGCAGGCTATGGGCATGTGGTCCCGGCCATTCCCATGAGGGGCACTGATCCAGCAGACAGCATTCACCATCAGGAAGTAGTACCACATCTGGCCTTGGGCATGGTGGTACCAGTCTGCTGGCAATTGTCATGGGTACACATCGAAGTGTATGTACCTTTCTGGCATGATGCATTATTGCTGTTAGTACTGCTGACTGACTGTAGTCTCACATACCTTATTCTGTTTCTGTTCCAGATGTCTGTGTGTGTACAGCCTGGCAACCTGCTGACATTACAGATGCCGAGTATGGAGCAGTGGAAACACAGTGACCTTTTCATTGCCATGGTATGGCTGTACATGTTTACCTAGGTGCATATGCATGCAACAGTGTGTGTGGGACAATGGGGACAGACAGTATAACCTTGCATACATACTCCTTGACACAGCCAGCTATCCTTCATACATGTCACCTGGGTGTTCCAAAGGACCACAGGTTCATAGATACAGAGGAGATTACAAGAGTATTGGCCCTGGGTCCCTCACAAGCCTAGCCATTACTTTATCCCCAACAGTATGATCAATCAGCACCTGATGCCCCTGCCATTGGTGGACACAGGCTAAACCTCAGGGACAGATTTTTTTTCCCCATCCACTCAATCTTGATGCAGTTGATGAGGGTATGCATGGTACTGTATTTGACATGTTTGGGGAGTGCAGTCCTGACACAGGGTAGCCTCTGGGAGCCAAACCTGACTCTCCAACATGTGTTTTTGCTATCTCATATGTGAGTCAGGACTCTTGTGCCAGGAATGTGCACAAAATTATACTCTTGTACATGAGGTAGTTGTTGAAGGGCTGAGCACAAAATTGCCATCTAGGCATGCCGCAGCCACCTGTGGACAACCTGACTGGTGACCAGTGGGGCAGTACTGATTATAGGCTGTCTGCTTGGAACAGGTGTTGAGGGCCATGGCTGACCTTTGTGGGTGTTAAAATAGACTTTACAGTTTCTGCAGCTGCATAACAGACCGGCCATGCTGATAATGTATTGTTGTACTGACTGAGGACTATTCAGAGGTAATGTCCACCTTTTGTCTGGATGGGGTCCCTTTACATATGTGGTGAACCACAAACAAGCATTTCCTGACCACTGCCACTACTTGTTGCCTGAATGCAACATTGCTTCCATCCTGAGTACTCAGGTCTGTCAGTGCAGTCTATGTGTTTATGGGGTTAGTGCTGATGTGGGAAATACTGGGGATATGTCCTTGCCATATGGCATGCTGATACTGTTGTCTGCATTCAGCTTGAGGCCAGGACCTTCACTCCATTCCATACCCGCTGTATGGCTCATTGCAGTGTGTTAACAGCAGTTTGTGGCTCAATGACAGACCTCACACTACTTACAGTTGACACAGCCTTAGGCTATACCTATGTATGTGGGTGGTGGCAGTTCCCATTCATGCCTATATACATGCGGGTAATTGGGACCAGGAGGTAATCCCAGGGCCCTCACATGTCTACATATTGCATACACAGAGGAGACACAGATTGTGGTTGCCACCTTATCAAATGTGGACTGTGGGACACATATTGTAACATGACAGTTGGCAGGACATACCATACCCATGGCAAGTGCAACACACAGGACTTCCTTTGGTGGGATACGATGACACTTTATTTGTGTGACATTACCTTAGCTTATGCTATTTGTCATAACATTATGGTGCTTCTTATGTGTAATAATTGCTCTATGGAATTAGTAGACAACTATATGAAATGTTTGTTGTCCTACACTCTTGGGACCTCTTTATTGTTTCAGTTATCACAGGTTACACCTTACCAAACATGGACTGCAACCTGCAGGGTTGTACAGATGGTGGCCATACCTGTGACCTCTACATATGTCTGCAGATTGACCAGATGTTTGACACAAATTTTACCTCTGTTTGTCATAATATTGTGTTTTTTTGGCAAAGTGTTTGAAAATCATGGCAGACTAATATCACAAATTAATGATGGATGTTGTCATGTAACAACGCATACCCTTTGGAAAGTGCATTCAAATGCACAACCTGTTCTGGCATCTACTTTCCATGTGTGTCACAGCAATATGTGAAGGTTGTGCTCAATGTTTGGTCTTTGCCACACTTTTCCATACGTCTTTCACTAGATGTCTTTCTGTGAGGGGTTGAGAGGTGCTGCAAGGGGATGTACACACACACACACACACACACACACACACACACACACACACACACACACACACACACACACACCCATGACCTGCCCTTGCTGATACTAGAAACTCTACCTGCCTAGTTTTGCAAACAATACTGCTATATACATAACACAAGCACCACAGAGCTACTATAGTGTTGCAGTATCTGCCACTACTATTCAAGTGGGTGACTATTGCAGGGGCTGTTAGGATTGCCAATGAGTGGTTCACATGCCCTTAACATGATGGAACCATCTGAAACACACACACTGTTGCATGGGGACATGCATTGAAACATACATGCACACAGAGTTGACACTTTTCCGATTAGAAGACCTACCTATCTAGTTATGTACAATACAGACTGACATGACTATTGCATGTGCCACAGTACTTTTGTGTTAGGAAATGTGCAACTGTGCTTGTAAGGTGGATGACATCTGTAGGGGCTGTGACTAGGTTGGCAATGGAGGAGTTAAGAGGTTGTAACAGGCACACAAAACTGTATAACCATTGCATACACACAGGCAAGACAGCCACAGGAGCTATGCATACAGAAACAAATACACTCACACAGTTGGCAATAGTCAGATTAGAGCCCCTACCTATTTACTTGTGTGTATTACAGTGTTATGTACATTCTGCATGTGCCACAGAGATTATACTGCAGGGAAATAACTCACAACCTCCTACACCAATTAATCTTGGGAATTCCTTCATGGATGGTGGGATAAACTACCCAAAATAGTGACTGTTATCACATATTGCTCTTACAAACCTGGACAAGTGATAGGGTATCATACTTTGCATTACCATGATGTTTTAGACAGGTATGATGTCTGAAGCTGACATGTCTGTAACTACAGCAACTGCCACATATTAGACAATGATTTGTCATAAAACCCAATTGATAGGAGACATGTACCACATATATGTTGCAAACATCTGTACAGATGAGTGGTATGGCCTGTAGAGTTTAACATGGTGCATGTAAGGTGGATGACTTCAACAGGCTCTTTAAAGTAATCTAATGGGGTGGGGGTCAACATGCCTTAAAATGGTATGGCCAACACACACAACAGCCACAGAGGATATGCTTTACACACAAACACACATCTAGAGTAGTATAGTTGGCTGTATTGAAATTCAAACCTCTACACACCTACTTGTATGCATTATAGGGCTACATATATTGTGCCATGGAGCTTATATACCTAGAAAGTGTCCAACAGTGGATCTATGATTGATGACAGGATCAGGCCCTGTAAAGTAATGCAATGGGGGGGGGGTCAGATCTCAAAATGGTATAACCAACACACAATGTCACACACACAGTTGCCAGTGTTGTGATTACAACCCCTACCTATATTGTTATTTATATTATAGTGCTACATGGTTATTGCATGTGCCACAGAACTTATAGGGCTGGAGAGTGTCCAAAGGTACTTCTAAGGTGAATTACATCAGAAGGCCTTGTAAAGTACTGCAACAGGAGGGGGCACCAGGGTGGAACATACCTCAAAGTTGTATAACCAACACATATGGGATAAGGGTCTTACACACACACACAGTTCTCAGTGCTGAAATTAGAATCCCTACGTATCTAGTTATTTGTACTATAGTGCTACATAGTTATCAAATGTCCTACAGAGCTTATAAGCCTGGAAAGTGTCCAAATGTACTTCTAAGGTGAATGACATCAGCAGACCTTGTAAAGTAATGCAATGGGGGGGTTACCAGGGTGGAACAGGCCTCAAAATGGTATAACCAACACATGGGATATGGGTCTCACACACAGTTGCCAGTGCTGAGATTAGAACACCTACCTGTCTAGTTATTTGTACTACAGTGCTACATAGCTATCGCACATGCCATAGAGCTTATAGGGCTGCAAAGTGTCCAAAGGTACTTCTAAGGTGAATCACATCAGCAGACCTTGTAAAGTAGGGAATGAGAAGTGTACTGGGTGGGAATGGCCTCAAAATTTAGAATCCCTGTCTACTTACTTAATTTGTATTGTAGTGCTACCTAGTTATCACACATGCCACACAGTATATAGGGCTGAAGAGTGTCAAAAGATACTTCTAAGGTAAATGACATCAGCAGGCCTTGTAAAGTAGGACAATGGGAAGTGTACTGGGTGGAAAAGGCCTTAAAAACATTAATCTACAAAAACACACACACACAGTTGCCAGTGCAGAGATTTAGAACCCTGACATATTTAGTTATATGCACTATAGTATTTATTGCCTGTGCCACAGAGCTTATGGAGATGAAAAGTGTCCAAAGGTACTTCTAAGGTGGATGACATCAGCAAGCCTTGTAAATTAGGGCAGTTTTGAAGTTTACTGGGTGGCAAAGGCCTCAAAATATTTTAACCTACAAACAGGAACACAGTTGCCAGTGCTGAGATTAGAACCCCTACCCATCTACTTATATGTACTACAGTACTATGTATTTATTGTGTTCACCATGGAGCTTACAGGGCTGAAGAGTGTCCAAAGGTACTTCTATGGTGGATGACATCAGGAAGCCTTATAAAGTAGGGCAGTTTTGAAGTTTACTGGGTGGAAAAGACCTCAAATACTTTAACCTACAAACAAACACTCACACCCCTACACACACACAAGGCAAGTGAGGTGAGATTACAACCCCTACCTGACTACTATTACACAATGGAGGTCACCTTCATACTGGAATGTGCCAGTGGTTCCTATCTGTGTGCAATTTTCTGCATGAGGACATCACTCTATGCCTTTCAGGGCGTATCTCTCTCTCTATCTCTCTCTCTCTCTCTCTCTATGCCTCTCACTCTGTCTGTCTGTCTCTCTCTATCTGTCTCTGTCTCTCCCTCCCCTGTCTCTGCCTGTCTATAATTGATATATTTGTATATGTTACCTATATATATGTATGCCTATCACACTCAGCAGATGCAGATATATCACATATGTGGCACCTCCAGATAGCTGCAGGTAATTCTGTCTGATAGGGGTCAGGAGACATAGTTAAGGTGTACATAGCTGTCTGTATGCAAATATATAGCTGGACAGCAGAGTTGTATAGTCAGATCTGGGTTTATACATGGACTGTAATTCTCTAAGTGTAGGACCATGCCCAGTAAGACTTTCAATAGTAAGAGTTGGACTCCATTCCAGAGGTAGCTGTAGTCTGGTCCAGGATTTTGTGTGCTAAATCTGATAAACAGTAAATTATCAGATAAACAGTGCAAACAAGTCCAGCACCTCAGTGATATAATGTGTGAGGAATCTCCTGGCTATGTGCTATCCTTATTAACTGAGTCATATCCTGGTGTGCGTACAGAGTGCTTTGGACTGAGCAGAGTTTTTCATAATATGTGTGGCATATTCTATATAGCACTGTGATTTCCTGGAATGTGAGTGGCAGGTCAGTATAGAGTAATGTGATAGAGCACTGACAGACATTTATTTACTGACCCCATACACTGCAGGGAACTATGTTACAGCAGAAAGTGTTCTAGTGTGCACATTTTATGTTTGTCTGGCCAGTGGTTCCCCTCCCCCTATATGTGTTTCTTTGTCCTTCTGTAGTGCAGTCACAGCCTTTGTTCACAACTGCTGCTGTTATACATTTGTAGTTATGGTGTGAGTGGGGTAGAAGTGGTAATATCACACACATGGTTACAGACTTCACACCTCTGACTGTAACTGTTTAGTGGGTTCTCCATCATTGTGCCCCATACATCTGCTGTGGTCCTCAGACGGTTTGTGTTGCACTGTTATTGTAAGGCTACATGTTGGCCATAGCTGTCAGACTCTTAAAGATGGATATCTGGACAGGCCCATATATAACAGTCAGACTCAGGCCCAGACATGGGGGCAGGATCTTAATATTGCTCTTCCAAAAGTACACGGTTGGTGGACAGTTTTCTATTAGCTTGCAATTACTTTTCCAGATGACATCTGCATCTCTACTGTCTGTCATTGCTGTTTTCACATCGACCTTTAATTGGTTTGGCAATAGTTTGTCAGGCAAATGCAATGTTATGACACGCAGAACAGATATATGAGGCATACGTGTGGACATTCTGTGACACCTGTGACACTGGTATGGATAGTGCCCAGACAGTTACTTTTTGTCAGTACTGACACAGTGACGTGGCAGCCTTAATATCCTGACAGTCAAATGATGTGACACAACCTGTTGTTGTAGTAGGCACTGTGTAAGTTACTCAGACCTGTGTACTATCTATATGTGTGGCCCCCTGTCCCTCCATTGTCCAGGCTTTCCTGCATAGCTGACAGACAAAGCAGTTGCCACAGCCAGTCTTGAACCATGGACCTTGACAACTACACTATTGCACTTAGACCACTAAGCCACAACAACCACCAGTAACTTATGATTACTTGCTGACACTATTAACCACAAACATACATAGCACATTGACCCCTGTATATTGCAGAAATGGAACTATCAAGTTGATTGTGACAGCCCTGGCAATATGTGGCCTGCTGCTATCACCTTACAGACATACATGTTACTGCAGTTCTATGTGAACATAGGTGTGTTGAGGAGAGTGGGACATACCTTTCAAGTGTACACATCTTCCCAGATTGTGCGAATATTTAGCTCATAATTTGGGCCCATTTTTCATAATATTGTGGTTGTGTGGCAAATAATGGTGAATATATTACAGACTGAAGTTAGAAAGTAATGACAGATATGTGTGTTTCAGACTTTTTGACCTTCAGAGAAGTCATGTTACTGCAACAGCTGTTATTATATCAAATTTCTATGTTTATAAATGCAATATTTATGACTTGTCCCTGTTGTATGTGAGGCCCCCTGTCCTTCCATTGTCTAGCTTTCCTGCAGTAACAAATATTGACTTCTGGACAGTGTGTACAACTCCTACCATTGGCATAGCTGACATACAAAACAGTTGCCATGGCCAGTCTGGAACCACAGACCCTGTTAACCACAGTACTGTACTTAGACCACTAAGCCACAACAGCCAACAGTAAGTGCTGTCTACTTCCTGACAGTATTAAGCATGCACAGATATAGCACATTGGCCCCTGCATATTGTGAACATAGAACAAGTTAGCAAGTTGATTGAGACAGCTGTGGGAATGTGTGGTCTGCTGCTATTACCCTACAGACATAAATGTTACTGCATGTCTATGGGAAAATGAGTGGGTTTGTGGGAGGGGGGCATGCCTCTCAATTGTAAAAATGACCACAGACTGTCTATATGTTTGCTTCATATTTCGGGTTCAGTTATCATGGTATTGTGGTTGTCTTGGAAAATACTGGCATATAATTACAGATCAGAGTTAGAATGTAATGACAGACATTTGAGTTTCAGACTTCTTAACCTTCAGAGACTTAATGCAACAGCAAGACCTGTTATAATATCACTAAGTTTGTCAGAGCAATATTTCATAACTGTCCCTATTTGTGGGCCTTTGCCATACATTACTTTCTGGCTTTGTACAGATGACTTGCTGTGAGAGGTTGATAGGTGTGTATGGGACTCCAACATTGAGATCCATCCATGTGACCTATGACCCCGTAGTTTCTTTGTCCCCACATATACAGCAGTGGGTTTTGGCACCTTGGGGAGTACTGCATATTCTGAGGAAGCTAGTATTTGGTGGACATTTCCTGTTGTCCCCCATAGCTGTCAGTTGTCTGCTGCTATCCCACTAGTCTACCCCATTCCCTTGCATACATGCAACAATACCATGGATATACTACTACAGTCTACTACTCCATTAATTTATTGTTAAGAAGATTGACTTACCTTGTGCCTGCAGCAGTTGGAAGGACAGTACTTCAGGGCTGACTCTGTTGAATGCATGCAGTATACAGTCTATACACGGTAAGGTACAGGTAGTGTGATATGTGTGGCATCCCTTTTACAGTGTGTGCGAGTTGGAGTGAGGTGTCAGTCCCTGGGCCCCTATGGTGTCTATATATGTGCTATGCATTGCCTCTTTGCCAAGGCCAGGGTGTAATGGGCATGCCTACGACTGACTGTACGGACAGGCTGAGGGGGTTCATCCTCCAAGCCCACTATGCCTGTGGTGACCTTGGCAATGGTGGGGGACTGTGTCCCCTTCCCTGTGATGTTCCTGCTGCAGCTGTTTCCACAGGATCATATTGTGTAGCATAACAGATACTATGAACATATGTGTACATGTAGCTGGAGAGTACTGCAGGGATCCACCAGATATGTCAAGGCAGCGGATCCGTGACTTGAGCATCCCAAACACATGCTCTACAATGCTCCTAATGTGTGCATTTGCCTCATTATGACATTCTTCAGTGTGTGTGCGTGTGTGTACTTTTCTGTTGGGTGTCATCATCCACAGTTCCAGTGCATAACCATCATCCCCAACTAGATGGCCATATGGGATGTCCCCCCCCTGGCAAATGCCTGGTACAGTTCTGAGGCATGCCAGATGTGGGAGTTGTGATAACTGGCAGGGCTGCCAGCATACACATTCATGATAATGCCCTGGGCATTGCCCACAACCTGACAGTTGATGGAGTGATACCCCTTGTGGTTAACATAGACTCTACCCTGCTCACCTGGTGGTGCTTTGATGTGCACATGAGGGCAGTCTATGGCACCCAGTACCTCTGTGTAGAGTGCTACATGGTGGAAGAGACACATATTGGTGGTCCTCTTCTCAGGGGTGTTGGGGAAATAAATGTGTTCACTGGCATATGTTAGCATGACATCCAGGAACTGGTGGAGTACCCTGGATGCGGATGGCTGTGAGATCTCCATGATGTCCCCAGTAGATCTTTTGAAAGTACCTGCAGCTAGTATTCTTAAGGCTACACATACCTTTGTTTCCATTGGGATGGGTTCCCCTCTGTTGGCTTTGGGTCTGAGTTGAGACCGGAAGAGCTCGGTGAGTTGCTGTAGTATGTCCCTGTCCACCCTGTAGTGCTCTATTATCTGCAGCTCATGTAGGCCCTGAAAGGTTACCCTGGGTAGCCCCTGAAAGGTTACCCTGGGTCTGAACATACTTCTCCTCCTCAGTCTGGGCCAGTTGTCAGCATCATCCTCATCACTGTCCTCAGTCTGTAGCATGTAGAGATGTAGCAAAGCAGCAGCAGCCCCTATCATTTTGAAAGTTAAAATTCCCAAGTGTGCACTCCAATGTTGCAGTGTATGTGGGGAAAACAGATCGGAGGTTGTCTGCATACTTTACACTGGTGTGCAGCAGATGTAGCCTGTGTGATTGGCTGACTATGATATATTCCACCTGACAGCTACATTATTGAGGGGTTTAAATGGCCCAGTGTGAGTGGCAGAGGCCTTATTAGTCATTTATAGTTGATTGCCTTTTGTCTGCTATTTCCTTTTATTTTTTTTCCAGTTTCCTCCAGTTTTAAGCCCCATGGCACTCTGTGTAAACCTGTGGAGCTAGTGTAAACACTGCTGAGCAGAAAGGGCCCTCCCCTGTACATGAGCCAGCTAAATACTGCTAAGCAGCTTTAGACACACCCCTGTCTAGTTGTGCTTAGCTGAGCACAAACAGGAGCTGCTGAGCTCCAATGTGCTTACACAAACCATGACACACCCCCTTTTCATGTCAGCTTCCTCTTCTGCCTACACCACCATGTTGTAGCCCCTATATGGTTAGGTACCTGCGGACACGGTGGCCCATTTTGCTATTCAGTAAACTCAGCACATTTACAAACACCTAATTTCATATACCCTAGTTACAGCACTACATGAGAGCCCATGTCCTTAGCAACCACTGTAACCTGCCATTGCATGAATCTGCATGCTGGCCAGTATAATGGGGAAATTCATTTTACCTTTAAAATTCCCCTTTTACTATTTTAATTTTATTCTTTTCAAGCTTGCATATTTGCGCCCCCCTGCACTCCACTTAAACATGGCATATGTCCTAAAAATAAAAAAACTTTTGCTTTCTTACATTTTGCATCAGCTGAACATGCCAATGGCCATAGTTTTTGCCATTGGCATGCCTAATGCACCTAATACATGCTTTACTTTTAGTTGGTACATCACATCATTTGCATTGTTTTCATCAGCAAATGAGGTGATTTACATACCGCTATTGCATCCATGTCGGAATAGTGTTGGGAGGCTCGTGCACATCCCCAGCCTTGTTTCCTGGATTTCTCTGCCTTTGAACTCCATGTTCAGGCTGCACCACTATGCCTACATGGAGAATAGCTCCATGTAGGCTTTATTAAATTACCCCCACAGTCTTCTCTGCTTTCATACATACACTCATTCATGCAAATCACTCTCACTCTCTTGATGTCTCTCACATACACCGTCACTTCTGCTTTCATACACACACATTCATTCACACGTGACCACTCTCTGTCTCACACACACACACACACACACACACACACACACACACACACACACACACACACGCACACACACACGCACACACACACACACACACACACACACACACACACACACACACACACACACACACACACACACACACACACGCAGTTTTTATTTTACACTTGCTAAATAGCATACGCGCTGCTTAGCCAGTGTAAAATAGCAGCTTAACCGATCTGTATCTCACATTCATACACACATACACTTTCACACACAAACACATACACATTTTTTTTTTACTTTTATTTTATTTTACACTCACTAAACAGCAAAAGTGCTGCTTAGCGAGCATAAGGTAATGGTGGCCATTCCCTTTTTCTCAGTCCGAGCTCCACGGCAGCTTGATAAGCTGTCATGAAGCAGCAGACTTGTTTTTCACTGTGCATTACTTGTACATTAATACCCTGCTGGAGAATGCTCGTTCTCCAGTCAGGGTTGTGTGTACAGTAAGACCATTCTCTAAGCCATCTTTAACATTCAAGATAAAAAAGTATAAAAGTGCTGAATAGGACCACAGTGATCTAATGAAAGGCAGAGTTTTAAGATAGGAAAGAGGAATAAACAAGATAGTATTTTTTAATGATATGCAGGCTGTCTGAGAAGTAGATTAGTAGATCCACACTTGGTTAAGTTTGGTTCAGCGTCATCTGTCACTAAGGGCATATTTACAAATGAACATTTCACTGAGTATGCAACATCCATAAGCAGTATGATTAAAACCTGGAAAGAGATCTAGAACTGATATTTCACAAGTCTCTTCTTTTATTACCAGATATGAAATGAAGCACTGTGGTAAAGCTGTAGTCTAATTAGCCAGTAGATCAATCTTTATTGCATTAAGACATAAAGCCATCTGCTACTAAGATATTCATTAAATGATAGCAGCATTTTAAGATGTGCTTCCACTGTTAAGCAGTTGTTTGCATTTCTGTAAGTCTTGACCCTAATTTCTTTTATGGCAGACAGATTCATGACAAGAAACTTCTTCTAAAAGACACATATTTGTAGTGTATATTATAGCAGACCAGACAATAAAAATATTGATGACTGCCTTTTCTCTGTGAGTAGAAACTCTGGTAATTTTATAGGCTTGAGGTCACAGCAGTTCACACTGGCAAGTGACTTTGATGTGTTAGCAGCATTCTGCATCTGGCCCCTAGTAGCAGCTGTTAGTGGAACAGATTGGCTGCATCTTGTATTGCAGGAAGCTTACAACATTATGTTACAGCTACACTAATAGCAAGTTGCAGATGTTTTTATGATTAGCCAGGTGTGCATAATCTAGTTGCAGCAATAGCAAAAAAAAAAAAAAATTCTGTAATTTTATTGTAAAAAACAGGCCAAAGGAATTCATAATGGATCTCGTTTGAGCTGTTTGGTTTAATTTGCTTTCATTACCCTCCTTTGAAAGGACAGGTTGTAAAGCTGTTAACATTTGGAATGAAAGATTACCATTTGTTCTCTTTGAAGAGTATTTTTCCTGACTATGCAATGGCTATATTTTCCATTGCCAAGGGCTGCATTTTTCAAACAAAGAGATCAAACATGCCACAAAACTAGAGAGGTATGTTTTTTCTGGTGCTAAAATAACTTCATTCCTGTAAGTTCAGCTGAAATGCCTCAGAGCAGTTTAAATATTCCCTTTTATCTGAAAATCTTATATTGTCTCATTTTTCTTCGTCCAAGTGTGGATTCTGACCCAGCAAAAGGAAAAATGTTAGCACCAGACATATGCAATAAGTGAATGGGTTACAAGTCAACTGTCTTGGTGGATAGGGTTAAGAAAAACAAGGTTTTGCCTAAGGAGTAATGTAATACCAGCTTATGTACACTTCACCAGAAGATGCATTTGAAGTACCAGCAGCAAAATACGTGTGCGACACTCAGTTTTGCGTGCATTCATTATGTATTATATTATCTCAGATGTCATTGTTTTCTTACTCTGCCACTGGTTTCAAGCTAGATGAGCTTAACTCTTTTACCATTGACATATTTATTATTTGGTGTTTTATCTCTTACAGTTGAAAATGAACGAGTTTCAAGAAGTTTCTACTCATGTCTGGTACCATTTTTGGCAAACACAGCATACTACATCTAGTATCCTCATTCCTACTGCTTTATCTGCTATTTATTTTTTCATGTATTCAAATATAGTAAAATACAAATGACCACCATTAATTAATATTGTGACAGGATAAATAGGTAAAGTATTCACCTGATAATCTTGCAAAAGTATTACTCTTTTATGTTAAGAAGCAATAATCTCTGTGCCAGATTAATGACATTAACATTGCCAACTGGCTCACTGACAGAACCCACACTGTAATAGTTGCACATTCCAAATCTGACCTCAAACCAGTGACAAGTGGAGTATCACAGGGTTCAGTCCTGGGACCTCTCCTGTTTGGTATCTACTTCTCTGAATGACAGGCGAACACAGAAGGCCTCTGGCTAATGAAGTTCACAGATGACTACAAACTAGGAACCATAGTCGAGTCCCCAAATGATGTGGAAATCCTACAGCAGGGCCTCGCTGAGACAGATGCCTGGTGTTAGAGCCATGGCCTCAAGCTCAATGCCAAAAAGTGCATTGTCATCCCCTTTGGTAAAAACTCTGTACCCATGAACTACTACATAGATAGCAGTCTGCTTAGCACCGAATGTATAAGAGACCTTGGGACCCAGGTGAACAGTAGTCTGTCCTTTGATAGTCACATAGCCACAGTAGTCAGGAAGTCCTTCTACGTGGCACATCTCATCATAAAAGGGTTCTCATCCAGGAAAAAAGAGGTCATTGTTCCCCTTTACTCGACACTCATTAGACCCATTATACAGTACAACGCCTCTTTTGGAATGTACCTCACAAGACATCTGCAGCAGCTGGAATGGCCACAGAAGTACCTCACAAAGAGAATTACTGGCCTCAAACAGATGCCCTACACTGACCGTCTCAAAAAACTCCAACTTTACTCCGTAGCATATTGCCTACTCTGAGGTGATCTTTGCCTAACATATAAAGCTATGTTAAACCCAGAGCTGTTGGCATGCTACACCTAAAGAAATCCCAATCCCCCTGAGCTACACAGTCTAGGGACCTAAACCTTGTCACCACAATAAACAAGACATGCTGGAGGGACAGATTTGTGTCCCAGAGACATCCCATACTCTGCAACAGGCTACCCATCTATGTCAAGCAATGTTCTTCATTAGCACTCTTCAAGAAAAATCTTGATGAGTGGATGGGAAATAGGAAATACACCCCGAGGATCACTTCTGTGTCTCTGCTTGACAGTGGCACAGGAAAATAGCTTTCTTGGATAGCGGGGAATCTTGTTGGCTAGGCTTATATAGGCCCTCGGGCCGATAGCCTAGTACCTACCTATGAACCTATGAACAAAGTTTAGCATTACCATCTGACAGAACCATCCACTAGCCTCTCCAAAGCTCAGTCATAAAGTTGGATCCAGTACCAGGAAATTCAGTTAAGGTCAGGCCTGACTGATTAACTTGACCTTTACTTCCTTATCTAAGTGCTGTTTCAGTGGTTAGTTGTTAAACTTGCAAGAGGGTGAGGAAGAATCACTTGGAAATAGCCCAAAGTCCATCTTAAAGCTACCACAAGAAGGATACATATCTGTCCCCCTGCCACAAGGTAGTAAACCCAGTCTGTGACAGAGTAAATCAAAATTCGTCCATCACCAGGATTAACTGATTTAGTACTATTGTCAAAGGAAAAAACTTCAAAGACCAATACACGTAAGGTTCAGTTAAGGTATATTTATTTACTTGCCGCAAGGAGACAAAAACATGCAAATACAAGATTTGTCTAACTACTAACAGGAAGTACTTTATTCTTATACTGTTTTACAAGACATGGCCTTCTATGGCTGACGTAATCAAACACAACTTTCAGTATTGTTCTACAGCAGATGTTACTCAGATTTTTCTGCTGACATGACTAGATTTGTGAGAAACATTTGAGAAAAACAACCTGGCCTTGGTAGAATCTAATTCGTTTACAAGCTTCCATTGTACAGTGTTACATTTCAAGGTACTCTTCTAATTCAGATACAAGCAAATGCTGATTGCAGTTCATATTTTCAAACAGGCGTTGTCCTAATTATCTATAGCTTCTACAGCTGTGTATTTTCTCACATCACGAACGGAACTTCTTGTCAAAGCTTCATACAAGTAGTATTGTTCTATTCATTATTTTCCTAACATAAGCAGAAATCATCTGCTTCTTAGTAAATTTCCAAGGCACAAACACGATTTTAGCTAACAATACAAGGTCAGAAAGCATCTGCAGTTTGTACAGATTTATGCAGTATGAAATAGAATAAACGTGTTAACCCTTTTCAAGCTCTAAATGCACTAAGCATATTACTAATACACACATTAATACATATTGTTCTGACATTTCCCCCCTTTTAATACTTTTATTCTACTTTCAAAATAAGCATAAACAGTTTGTTTTCTTCTCCTAACCTCTTCCACTCAGGATTTGCAGTTAAGAGAGTCATTCAGTTTAAACTTATGAACGCAGTTTCAATCTTTTAACAGTTCTTCAAACTCAGCACTTTGATATAAGGTTTCAGAAACTGACATGTCTATAAGGTCTTTAATCAGTCTTTTCATGCAGGGGATGCCATAACAAACACATACTCCCAGTAGGAGCATTCATACACAAATGGCAATCAGGATGTTCATTAGTATGGTACCCCAACCCCCAAACCATTTCTGGAAAAAGTCCATCAGTGGGTTTGGGCCTGGTTTGGTCATGGCCAACACTTGCTGAATTACCTCAAGATGATTGTCTATCTCGTGTTTATGGTCAGGAATATATGAACATCATTCTTCTTGGATTAAAGCGCAAGTTCATAGGTTCATAGGTTGGTACTAGGCTATCAGCCCTAGGGCCTATACAAGCCTAGCCATAACAATTCTCTGGCTATTTCTTCCCACATTATTTACTTTCCTGGACCCCTGTCTAGCAGGGCGACTGACGTGATCCCTGGGGTGAATTTCCTTTCTCCCATCCAATCATCAAGGTTCCTCTTGAAGAGGTCCAAAGAGGCACTCTGCTTGACATGTATGGGCAATCTATTCCAGAGTCTGGGGAGTCTCTAGGTCAGGAACCTATCCCTCCAGCATGTTTTGTTTGTTGTGATGACAAGGTTTAGATCCCTGGAGCGTGTAGCTCTGAGGGATTGGGATTTCTTTAAGTGTAGCATGTCCAACAGCTCTGGGTTTGACATGGCCTTGTATGTTAAGCAGAGATCGCCTCTGAGTAGACGATATGCGACAGAGTATAGCTGGAGTTTTTAAGGTGGTCAGCGAGGGCATCTGCTTTAGGCCTGTGATTCTTTTAGTGAGGTATTTCTGAGGCCTTTCCAGTTGTTGCAGATGTCTTGAGAGGTACATACCAAATGGGGCGTTGTATTCTATAATGGGTTTAATGAGGGATGAGTACAGTGGGACAATGACCTCCTTTTTCTGGATGAAAAGCCCTTCATGATGAGGTGTGCCACATAGAAGGATTTCCTGACTGTTGTGGCGATGTGGTTATCGAAGGTGAGACCACTGTCCACCTGTGTCCCTAAGTCTCTTATCACACTTTCTGTATTTAGTGTACTGCCACCTATATGGTAATTCATGGATACATGTTTTTCCCAAAGGGGATAACAATACATTTCTTGGCATTGAGCTTGAGCCCATGGCTCTGGCACCAAGCATCTGTTTCTGTAAGGCCCTTTTGTAGAGTATCCACATCATTTGGGGATTCAATAATGGCTCCCAGTTTGCAGTCATCTGCAAACTTTGCCAGCCAGAGTCCCTTAGTGTTGACCTGTACTTCAGAGAAGTAGATGCCAAACAAGAGCGGCCCCAGGACTGAACCCTGAGGTACTCCACTTGTCACTTGTCTGGAGCTGGATTTGGAGTCGGCTACTTTTACTGTGTGGGTTCTATCAGTAAGCCATTTAGCAACCCATTGGGTGACATAGGGATTAATGCCCAACTTAGTAAGTTTATCTATGATTCAAGAGTGGGGGATGGTGTCAAAGGCCTTGGCAAGGTCTAGATAGGCTGTGTGGACCACCTTACCCATGTCCATGCCTCTGGAGACTGATTCAAAGAAGTCAATCAGGTTCAGGAGACAAGATCGGCCCTTCACAAACCCAAACTGGGTGGGGTCCAGTGTTTGAAGTTTGCCAATGTCTTTGTTTATAAGTTCCATGATAATACGCTCCATGGCCTTGCAGATAAGGCTTGTCAGACTGATGGGATGGTAGTTTCCGGCATCCAAGGTGGATCCCCCCTTGTGGATTGGGATAACTGTAGCTCTGCGCCACTCAGTGGGCACGAAACCTGAGGTGAGGCTATGATTAAACATGACACTTAGGTGAGGTGCCAGTTCATATTGTAGTTCATGTAGTACACAGCCCAGGATGTCATCTGGTCCCATGGATGCTGTATTCTTGGCTTTAGAGAGTGCGTTTTGTACCTGTGTGGCCGTTATTACTGGAATTTGGCAATCTTCCGGTATTGAGATTTGCCATTTAGGGGGTGAGAGGGGGGTGAAGTTGGCACTGAATTGATCTGCCAGGATATTGGCAATATCCTTCGGATCAGTATATTTAATGCCATTCTGTTTTAGCTCAGAGCAGATCTGAGCATTGCCATTTAGATTCTTGACATAGTTATAGAATGCTTTGTGGTTGTCTTTGGAATCTTTGGCAATTTTATTTTCGTAACTAGCTTTGGAGGATTTTATGAGGCATCTCAGTTTCTTACTGAGGCTAGTAAGGGAGTTTTTTGCATCCTGGGATTTTCCTCTTTTCTGCAAAAGTTTCTTCCTTTTGTTGTAAAGTTTGTTTATGGCAGGGGACCACCAGATTGGCTTCCTTTTTTTGGATGACAGCATTTTGGTTCTATTTGGGATGGCACGATTCATGCATGAGTGGATGTGCTCATACAGTGCCTTAGTGTAGGATTCAGCAGTTGAACTTTCAGTTCCCGTATGCATGGGTATCATGAAGTTTGTCACTTCTGACTTGAGAAGCATGAAGTTGGCTTTGGAGAAGTTTTTTATGGTGGTTTCTTTACTGGGGGGTGGGGGTGGGATGTGGATGTTAAGGGTGATTAGCTTATGGTCAGACCTGACTAACGAGGGGGTGACCATAGGTATGGAGCATTGATTTCCCATGTTGGTAATGACCAGGTCTAGGATATTGGAGCCCCTGGTGGGACTATGGATTAGTTGATCCAGGGCATTGGAATTTATGAATTCCAAGAATCGCTAGCATAAAGGTGTTGGGACATGAGTAGTTTTCCCAGTTAATGGCAGGGTAGTTAAAATCACCCAGTATTAGGGTGTTTGGTTCTATCTTAATATTTTCCAGTATGTTTAGAAAGATGTAGTGAGAATCTTGGGGTATGGTGGGGATCTGTAGTAAGCTACAATTTGGATTGCAGTCTTACCTAGTGTTAGTTGCACTTGGAGAATTTCAGACACATTGTGTTGGCCAACTAGCCTGGTGGTGTGAATATCCTTGGTGAATATTGACACTCCTCCACCTTTAGTGTTTTGGTCCTGGTTTGGTGGCGAAAAGTGTGGTAAGAGTTGTAGCCTGGTATTGCAGGCGTGCTCTCTGGAGCCTTGAACCAGGTCTCAGTTACTGCACAGATATCGATGTTCTCCATTTTTAGGAGTGCCTCGAGAGAGTGCATTTTAAGGTTTAGACTTCTAGCATTGAGTAGCATTACCTTCAGATTTTGCATGCTTGTACCTGTTACGGTGGTGGTTTTGTCCTTTGAAGTTTGCCTAAAAAAGGCACTATAGGGGTGGCAAGAGCCTTAGCCAGTAACCTGAATCCCAGGGGTGACAGTACCACCTCTCGCCACTAGGGTGAAGTCGAGAGCCATGCGGTTCTGAAGCACTACAGTTCTCATAGCATTCAGTTCATCAGTCACCAATTTGAGAGTGGAAAAAGTTGCATTGCTCATTACTTCGAGACGTTTCGACAGTTTTCTCAGCTCCCAGATTGATTTCACTGCTCCATATGCCAGTAATATGCCTGCCCACGATATAACGCTATCACTCAAGTCCATATGTGTCAGTCCTTTGCCTATGGAATGATGGTCTTTCCAACGTGCATCGATTTGTCCCACTGGATTTACAGGTTTCTTGACGACCTCTCGGACATTTCGAATTTTTCCTCGAGGCAAAACTGCAGTGTGTCATATGGCCGAAACCAGGTAACTCAAAAAACAACTGCCGGACCAATTCTCAGGTAACCATTTGTATGCCTTTCTACCACACACAAAGTAACAATCCTCTACTTTAGTAGTAACTTTGCTATGAATATACACTCGCCCTGCATGCAACATTTTTCTATCTATTATAGACAGTTGTTTATAAAGAACAGAATTATGTTTTACTTCATCAAGTGTTTTATGCATCAATCCAAGAAATGAATCATAGTTTGTATTACAGTAAAGATCTACGTTGTTACCTTTAGTGTAACATTTATAAGGAACAGTCACATTGCAATTGCTCCAACCCACCTGAACAGTATCATTTTTATAAAAACACACGGTTCCCTTTTGTGGAACAGACAAGTGCAATGCTATTTTATCTCATGATGTAATGGTTGAGGTATCATAAATCAAGTTCTCCCAGGTCTCATTGACCCCTAGAGGGACTATAGTCATTAATAACCCCCCGTATGCTGTCGGCAAAGCTGTGCAAATCCAGCAATTCGAAACATTGAAAGTCTCAGCATACACATATTTAATTGCCTGGTTAGTGTTAAAGTTTGGATGCCAGTCAATCAGTAACGCTTCACGTTTATTCAGTTCAGTCTGTGTGGCTGGGAAAAGGAAAGGCCACAACAAAAAGATTATTGTCACTAGTACAGTTAACAGGATGATTATGCAATACTTCTGAGGAAAGGGTTGCTCTGCATTCCTGTTTCTTCTGGACTCTTATCATTTTTACTCTTGGCATGTGACAAGGTTTTTGTCCAGTTCAAAGTTCTTTACTAATTCACAGTGCGCCAGGTGGATCCAGGAGGCGCGCTCCTCTATCTTGACTGCAGTGGGTGTCGACAGAAGCACTTGATATGGACCTTCCCACTTTGGTGATGCCCAATTCTTTCTCTTTACTGTCTTCACCCAAACCCAAGTGCCGGGGGACACTGCCAATTCTGACGGTCTGGTTCGTTCTTTATCTGAAACAGAATTTGACTGCAACAAATGTTTAGAATTTAACAAGTTTTGCATGTACTCAGCTAGTGTACTGTCAGCTTCCTGGTCTGCAGGCATGAGAGATTTCCACTGAGGTATATAATAAGCCCTTCCAAATAACTTTTAAAAAGGAGTCAATCCTTTTGCATTCGGAACAGTTCTCATGCTCACTAGTGCCAGGGGCAGACAGTACACCCAATTTCTCTGTGTTTCTACTATTAACTTCCTTAGCTTATTCTTTAAAATCCCATTATGCCTCTCTACTAGCCCTGCAGATTGTGGGTGATACGCACAACGATTTTTAAAAGAAATACCAAAATGTCTACTTAACTGTTGTATGGTCTGGTTTACAAAGTGTGTGCCGTTGTCACTGTAGATCCTTTCTGGAATGCCGAATCTAGGGATAATTTGTTTAACAAGGACTTTGGCCACAGTTGCTGCATCTGGATTTTTAGTCGGAAAGGCTTCCACCCATCTGGAAAACATATCTACAATGACAAGGCAATACTTCTTATTTTCACATTTATTCAACTCTATGAAATCCATACAGATAGTGTGAAATGGTTACGGTGGTGTAGGGAAACTTCCTTTCTTGGGCTTTAACACCCCTTGTGCATGATGTTTATTACAAACATGTCACATCGAACAAAATTCTTTAGTATAATTTAAGAATCCATATGTCGTGAACACTTGGTTCACCAGCTGTACCATCCCCCCTGTTGAGACATGGCACTGCCCATGGCTCAACAAAGCTGCATATCTAAACAAATTAGACGGCAATATTGGTTTTCCTTCTTTAGAGATGTACAGCCCCTTTTCGAGAAATGCTCCTCGTTTTATCCATTTTTGTTTTTCAACTTGTGTAGTAAGTGTCTGCATTGTCTTTAACATTTATAAGTCTAAAATCTCAGAGGGTTGTAATTCCTCATTCAAAAGAAATACTTCTGAAGCTGCCTGCTTTGCAGCTGTATCAGCTCTCGCATTACCTTTTGAAATCCTGTCCTGTTGCTTGGTATGAGCTGTGCATTTACAAATAGCTACTTTCTGAGGTAAGTGAATAGATTCTAAAAGATCTAAAATAAACTGTGCATGATTGATTGGTTTGCCAGTAGATGCTATCATTCCTCGATTTTTCCACTGTTGCACAAAAACATGTACAGTAGAAAAAGCATACTGGCTGTCAGTAAAAATGTTCACACATTTACCCTTTGCTAAGGTACATGCCTGTGTCAAGGCAATCAATTCTGCTGCCTATGCAGATAAATTGTGTGGTAAAGATTTTGCTTCTATAATCTCAATATCAGAAACTACTGCATATCCTACTAGGTTCTGTCCTGCAGGACCCCTTTTGCATGAGCCATCCACGTAATATGTCACCTTGGCATCATCCAAGGGAACATCCATAAGGTCTTTTCTAGGCAGTGTCTTTTGCTCAATCACCTGCAGGCAGCTGTGTGGTGTGCCATCTGCAGGGGTTGGGAGCAAGGTAGAAAGGTTCAAAGTCGTACATCGTTCAATTGTCATATGAGGTTGGCTCAACAATATAGTCATACAGGAAAGATGCCTAGCAGGGGAAAGATATGCTACCTTCTCTTGCAGTAAAATAATCGCGACTGCATGAGGCACTCTCAATGTGAGAGGGTGGAAAAAAACAACTGAGGCCGAAGCCTGTACTGCCATTGCAGCTGCAACTACTGCTTGTACAGAGTGAGATAAAGACCGTGCCACTGGGTCCAGTTGTGATGAATAATAAGCAATAGGGCATTGCTTGTCCCCATGCTGCTGTGTTAACACTGATGTCATATAACCTTGCTTACAATCTACAGTTTGGAAAAAACGTTTATGATAGTTTGGTAATCCCAAAACTAATTAGGACGCTATTAACTGTTTCAGTTTGCAGAAAGCAGATTCTGCTTCTGGTGTCTATTGTAATAAATCCTGTGCTGCCATAGGCTTTTTATAAATCAGGTTAGTCAATGGTGCAGATTCCAAGGCATAGTTTGGAATCCAACTCTGACAAAAATTAGTTGTACCCAGGAAGGACATCATTTCCTTCTTGGTAGTGGGTTTTGGTGCTTGCAAAATTGCTACTTTTCTGTCCTCATCTAATGTCCTACCTCCCTTGGATATTATATATCCTAGGTATTTAACTTGTTTTTTCCAAAGCTGCAGTTTATTTTTGTTTACTTTATGTCCTTCAGTGGCTAAGAATTGTAATAGCGCTATGGTGTCTTCTTTACAATCTTGCTGGGTGGGGGACGCCAGCAGGAAATCATCAACATAAAGCAAAATCTGGCTACCTCTTGGTGGGGTAAATCCCGCCAAGTTGCTTGCCATTTCTTGTGAGAATATAGTTGGACTTTCACAATATCCCTGAGGTAGTCGTGTATATGTATATCTTTTCCCCTGAAATGTGAATGCAAACCAATACTGGCTGTCAGGGTGTATCGGTATCGAGAAGAACGCATTGCTGGTATCTACCACAGAATAATATTTCTGTTGAGGTTTTAAATCATTCAACAGGGTGTGTGGGTCTGGCACCGTAGGTGCCCTTGTTATTACTGCATCATTTACAGCTTGTAAATCTTGGACCATACACCACTCTCCATTTGCTTTCTTAACAGGAAATAATGGTGTGTTATATGGTGAATCAGGAGATTCCACCAGCATCCCTTCCTTAAGTAAAGCTGCTATAATAGGTTTGATTCCTACCTCTGCATCTTTTCTTAAGGGATACTGTCTTTTTTGTGGTCTAAATGCTGACTTTGGCATGATAGTAACTGGTCCCGCTGTACGAATAAGTGCTACATCTGACTTTCCTGTTGACCAGAGAGTTTCTGGTATATTCTGTAAGGCATTCTCTTCTTCCTTCAATAAGAGTGCTAATCAGCTGTCCTTGCTAGACTGCAAGTGTACAGCTGGGTGGGTCTGGGTTATCCAATTCAGCTTCTGCATTTGTATTCCCTGTTCTGACAGTTCTGACTCTGTCTGTTTTTCCCATCTCGTGACTTTCTCTCCTAAGTCTACCCATTTTACATTCCTGTCCTTAGTTAAGCTAACATGTGGTAATCAATTAGATTTATAGAGTGCAAAGAACTCCTGGGCAATGAACAGCTGGCTACACTGTTCCCTTCTGTGTTCCAGTACAGATTACGTAATATCAATCTGTTTGCATGATTTCTAAACAATTCTTGCTCATATTCCTTATCAGGTCCTGGTGTGTTACAATAATACAGAGTACAGTGCAACAAATGCTGTTTATCAATGTCAAGGGAGGGGAACTTGCTGATGGCTACGTTCATCAATTCTTCAGTCACTGCCCCTGGACAAGTCGTAACCAAGTCCTGGCTGTACCAATAAAACATTTTACCCTCTGTTTGCACTGCAAAGGTATCAATTTGTCACTGTGCTTCCATACCCTGCATAGTCGGAACTACTGCTATACCAAATAGCTGCATAAGGTCTCTGCCCAAGAGGTTTACTGGGCATTTTGCAGAAACAACAATTTTGCTTTTCTGGGTCAATCCTGAAACAGGATCAGTTATCACAATATTATGGGAGAGGGGCTCCCGATACAGCTGTCCATTAGCTGCTTTCACTAATATGTAATCAGGTGACTCTGAGTTCTCTGGCAGTTTGGAGGGATGTATCAGGGTCCGTGATGCCCCTGAGTCACACAAGAATCTGACTTCCCTCCCTTCTACCTGGAGTGTAACTTCTGGTTTCGTGTCTGCTAAATAGAGCTCTAAGCTCAATAAAGCCAAATCTAATATTTCATTTTCTTCACTATCCTTGACTTCCTGCACTTCCTCTATTTCTTCTGCCACATTCTCTACTCCCTCTATCACATTCTCATTTGTCCCTTCTCTGCTATCCCCTTCTAGTGATTCCTGACTATCATATAGTCAGTCCTCACTCTCCTTATCTTCCGTGGTTGCTTTCTTGTTTTTCTTGCAATCCCTTGCCAAGTGTCCTTTTTTACTGCATTTAAAACATTCACCCCTTTTCTTTCGCCCTTCAAAGTCCTCTGATCGCTGATCAGATTGTTTGTTTCCCTGGGCATTTCTCTTGCCCTTTTTCCCGGACTGTACTACATATACTTCTGCTCCATCTTCTACAGAAAATACTTGGGCTTTCTTTTTATTTTTGCTATTAAAATGCCTTTCGGCATGCCTAGCATATTCAAGTAATGACTGTAACCTGCTTGTACAATGATCTACCATGTGCTTTGTAATAAAGCTGCTTATGGGTGCAATACTGCCTTTCAAAAATGCATTCTTTAACTGCTGCTCATATGAGGAATCTTGTGTCTGATCTTCAGGAACCTGCATTCCACAATGGTTATTAAAACATTCTAATAGTCTGGCATAATATTGGTCAATAGCTTCACCTTCCTGTTGGATGCATTGATTAATGCAAGTCCAGTCTGCCCTAGGCATCCATTTCTCAGAGATGCGGTCTGTAAGACCTTTCACTCTGTTGTCTAATTCTGCGCTGCTATGTGGGAGGGGCCTGAGCGCAGCGTCACGGGGATTCCAGTCGCCACTAATCATGTGCCAATCTGGTCCCATAATTTGTCTGACTACTTTTTCTACCTCTTCTCCATTTAAATTATAACTTAGCCTCATTCCTTGCAAATCTTCTAAGAACTTTCTAAAATTAACTTTTGGATGGGAATTCCCTCAGTGGCTTTCCGTATGTCTTCCGGAGTCCAGGGTCTATACACTAGAATAGTTGGGTCCTGACCTTCTTGCCCTGCCTGAGGATCAGGCACTTCTATAAGTGGGCATATTTCTTCTTCACTCATAAATCGTGAATTTCTACCCATTTGATATAACTCAATGTCCCCTTTTGAGTTTCCTGCCCGTGTTCGAGACCTGGTCTCGACGGGATCTCTAATAAACGGTTTCGCTTTTGTAGTGTCTCTACTTACAGTGACAGCAGGATATCGCAGGGGTGGACTAACTTGTTCACTTGCCTCATATTCTGGTAAGGGAGGCGGAGGGGCTGACGCTATTACTAAGTTATTTTCCTCCTTATCTAAAAACATTGCTTTTGAATTATTACTCTTTTGTTCCCTTCGGTTTACTTCCTCAATCCACCTGTGTGCCTGAGGAATTCCTACTTGACGTTGCTTTTTTACTCGACCTCTAGAATCGGTTTTAAGCTGTTTGACAAGTTTGACAAGTGAGGATTTTTCTAATTTACCATCAAATTCATACTTATTAACCCATTTTGAGTAGTAGTTAATATTATCAGCACGCTGTGACTGCATGTATTTAGCATCTTTGGTTAACGGCTGATTTTGGGATCTTTTTGTACAATTATTACCCATTTTGTTCTACCCTTTTAATCATTACGTAACTCCTTATTTTTAATGTGGTACCACGGATTTTGTTATAGTCTCTTCAGAATGACTGCCTACCTGCTCTGTTTCCCTGATCTATGACAAGACAGTAATCTTTTTGTCCCTGACTTGTATAAACAAAGTCTTAACAAAATAAATACAAATCTAGTCCCTGATCTAAAACAGAAAAAAGTAGATTTGCCTTACCTGAGCCTTTGTGATTGATCACCTGGTTCGAGTAAACCCGTCCTTCAGTCACAGATCAGAAAGTGACTGGCCTCTTTTGTATGACAATTCAGTCGGAGGGCTTTTCAACTAAGAAGAACCGATGTGGTTTCTTCCCCGTACAGTTTCAAGCCACCTGGCCTGTCTGATCCGAGGCGAAGTGAGGATTTCCGGTCCAAAGGACCAATCTGTCAAAAGAAACAACTTCAAAGACCAATACACGTAAGGTTCAGTTAAGGTATATTTATTTACTCGCCACAAGGAGACAAAAACATGCAAATACAAGGATTTGTCTAACTACTAACAGGAAGTATATTTATTCTTATACTGTTTTACAAGACATGGCCTTCTATGGCTGACGTAATCAAACACAACTTTCAGTATTGTTCTACAGCAGATGTTACTCAGATTTTCTGCTGACATGACTAGATTTGTGAAAAACTTTTGAGAAAAACAACCTGGCCTTGGTGGGTTCTAATTCATTTACAAGCTTCCATTGTACAGTGTTACATTTCAAGGTACTCTTCTAATTCAGATACAAGCAAATGCTGATTGCAGTTCATATTTTCAAACAGGCTTTGTCCTAATTATCTATAGCTTCTACAGCTGTGTATTTTCTTACAGCACAAATGGAACTTCTTGTCTAAGCTTCATACAAGTAGTATTGTTCTATTCATTATTTTCCTAACATAAGCAGAAATAATCTGCTTCTCAGTAAATTTCCAAGGCACAAGCAAGATTTTAGCTAACAATACAAGGTCAGAAAGCATCTGCAGTTTGTACAGATTTATGCAGTATGAAATAGAATAAATGTGTTAACCCTTTTCAAGCTCTAAATGCACTAAGCATATTACTAATATACACATTAATACATATTTTTATGACAAATATTAACTCTGACTTGGTCAAAGGAGACCAGGCTTTAAACACAGGGGAGTCAGTACTATAATTCATGTCGAGAGTCAGCTGCTTGGTATTTACAGTAACTATAGTATAGGCTGGGAAAGTAATTAGAGTGATGACTGTGAGCTAGGTTCCAGTATCTATCATTCAAAATAGGAGATGATATTTCTGCACTCAGGGAGCTTTCCTTAGATCACAGAGAAAGTACATCAGTCCCCCTCCATTATCTCTGGGTCACCTTCAGCAGCAGAGCTCTGCAACTGAGATTTAATTCTTGCAGCTACATTTTATTTCTGTCTAGGTGAATGTCTGACAAATATGACTGACTTCTAATTCTGGGGTAACCTAATAGCTGCCGTCTGTTTAATGGTAATTCAAAAATAAAATGATTTTTAGCCAGTTTCAATTGCCAGATTATTGAATGTTTCAATGCCCCTCTTAACTGAAGTCTTGTTTCTGTAACCTAAGCCATGGCAGAAGATGGGGGAAGGAAGCCAAAGTATGCTTCTCATCCATATGCTGCTGCAGAATGGCTGAAGAAACCGACCCTCTTAAATTCCTACATTCCCCCATTTTATATGCCCCCACCAGCTGATGTTAGAATAATTGGTAGCAAGACTCCTGTTGATACAGACATGGAGGCAGTTAACCAAAGCCCACATGAGCACATGAGATGCCACTAAATTTTAGCAGTCTATCATTAGGGTTGGAAGGAATTTGGGGTACCAAGTCAGGGAATTTGAAAGGTGTTCTTCCATAACCAGATAACTATCTCTAATAAAGTGCACTGTAAATATGTCGTACAAGATGAATGGCTATACATTTTATCCCAATCCAATAAAACAAGATTCACCCTCATTATGAAGGAATTACCATTTCCTCTCTTACCCCTCTTTCATTCCCATACAGAGTTAGTTGCCAATTTTATCAGTTTCTTAAACCAAGTGAAGTAGTAGAAAGTAGAAGGTGAGATAATAAAATGTTAGGTCACATAAAAAATTGGGAGCAGACATTGTATTAATTGCATTCACCCTCTTTAATATGAAAAGGTTTAGCTTCTACTTTATATGGCCCAAGAGCAGCATAGATTTCCCATATTGGCCTGAAATACAACTCCAGCATTTGGTAAAGGGTAGACTGCAGTAAAATTCCCAAATATTTAGGAGAGGTTATGTAGTACAGATAAAAGTGCACTGTACCTCTATGCTGAAGTGTCAAAGTTTTAGCATTAAAAAAGTATAACTGCCTTCATCACACTTTTGTGAAACTCAGAAAGAGCTGAAAATGTATGTATTAGTTACAGAAATATTGTACAGTAATGAGCAAAATTTTTCAACAGCAAAAAAAGCCATTCATACCCATGTATATCAGGACTACCTCCCAAAGTCAATTCCTATTCCTTACATCCCTCTTTGGTCTGTATCCACTTAGAGATAAATTCAATATCTAATACAGATAATGAGGGATAACAACATTGCTCTGATTTCTACACTTTCCAGTGGTAAAGTGAATGACATATTGGAACTACAGTAAACTCTTAGTTAACCAGAACTCAAGCAACTGGCACTCCCGAGCAACCGGCAAAAAAATTGAATAAATACAGTACAATTTTCATGTGTTGCACTTTCTGTCGTCGTCCCCCCTGTGCAGAAACGTACCTCATGTTTTTAGAGATTTAAAAAAGAAAATAGGAATAAATTCCCTCTCTCCCCAACCTGAGAACAAGCCAAACCAAACAAATAGTATAGGTTACAGTATTACTCAGGATTATTTTTAACAGTAACTCTCAAGCAACGAGAAACTACAGTTATCCGGCATCTACCAATCCCAATGGGTGCTGGTTAACGGAGAATTTGCTGTAGTAAGGACTCATGCTACTGCAACCACTGAAAAAAAGTCAGAGAGGATGTTATGTGCCTTCTGAACTCTGCTCAAAAAACATTACATGGAGCTGAATGCATTTTCTTATTTCTTTTAGGTCATAGATTCCACATCCACATCAAAAATGGGCCACTTACATCTTAGTAAGAGGTGCATGTGGGTGGCTGCAGGTTGAATTTTATTTATTTATTTTTGTACCAAAGCAGGCTAAAGTAAGATTGGTTATTTCCCTTAGCATTAGTTGAAGTCAAGGGCCAGTATCTTAGTATATTGCTTGGACTCCACTTTTATTATGGATTTAGGCATGGGCAAAAGATCCCATTTACCACTGTATCCTTCTCAGTATATTCAGGATCATTATCAAAGAGTTGTCCTTCATCCTGGTAGATTAACCTTGGTTTGAGTAACCTGAATATATTGATCATTTACTGTGTTACTTCTAGGCTAAGCAGCTTGTAAAATTTTATTGGTAGTAGCCCATCCAGGCCAGGGTCATTCCTGGTTATGCCATTCTGAATGGCTTAACGTCTTGTAAAATATAGAAGTTGATAACTGCAGTGCCTCATTTACTGAGAGTCTGGAGAGCACAAAGGGAAGTAATATGACCTACAGGGTTGCAGGCAGCATTTGTGTTTAACCTCCTGCTTCCTATATAATTTGGAATAAAATACCAAGAGTGCACACTTTTGTTTTCTTGTATATTCATTAATGAAGGTTATCACTAAAGTCTGGCATGGTGAGCCAAAAGCCCATCCTTAGGACATGCATCACAGTGCTGCCCTCCTTGTGGCAGTTTGTGTCCTGGTCAATCCCAACCTCTTCCCTTGACTGGCATGCCCTGCTAGTTTCTTCATGTGCCCCACTAATCCACATCTAATCCTCTCATGCATAGGCAAGGCTTTATCCTTGTATGCCATCAGAGCCAGCCGTATAACAGAAAAATTTAGTAGTAACTTCCTCATCTCTCCAGTCTTTGGTGAGACCAGGGGCTTCCATGTGACAACAATCTAAGCCGGGGTTCCAGTGAATAACTGAAGTGCCTGTTTTTGATTATCAAGATTATGTGGGGGTATTGGCAGCATTCAGATTTGGCCAGCATCTGCAGGGGCAGAGCCTTTCAGACTTTATATATTTAAGTATTTGCTCAGTTTGGCCTGCTGCACCCCAAGCCAGTTTTACATTTACACTGCTGTGCTTAATTTTACTACTGCCTTATTACATACAACAAAATCCTTGACTATTTTTAATTTATTGCCGACTGCATTACTTCTGGATGCATTTCTAAAATTAGCATTCTTCTTCTAAATGTGATGTAATTAAAGTTTAAATATCATGGCACTATTACACTTTGTTGCTCTTGTATTGTTGTTCACCACTGAAGATATCTAAGCTAATACTGTGCTGTTGTCAGTTAATAACCAAATTAACTTATTATTTCTGGCACTAACTGCAATTTTTGATCCTTGGTGTTACATTTCTGCTGGTGACTGATAACTGTACTGTTAGTACACCTAAAGTCATTTCTCTATAGATAGTACACAAGAAAGTTCTGGATTACTTATATATATATATATATATATATATATATATATATATATATATATATATATATATATATATATATTTTTTTTTATTATTAATTTCCTGATTCATCTACTAATGCAACATTGAAATTATTTTACAGTTACTACACTTAGAACTACTCATTTAAACCAGGGGTGTAGCTGGAAGATTCTATTTTTGTATTCAAACTCTTTTTAATGCCCTCCAACCAATCCGGCATTTCAAACTAATGGACGCATCTTTCAAATGTTGCCCCATTGTAGTTAGTAAATGTGCATATCAGTTTCATCCATTCCCTCTAAAACTATTAAAGAGATTCCCCTGGATTCAATAAACTCTTTGCAGGAATAGTGCTATTCCTGCACGGAGTGGTTTGTGTCTGTGTAGCCTTAGCTTTAACAGAAGCATACCTTGCATATTCATGAAAGCACGCTGCTGTTATGGCTAAACAGACATGAACAGTGAACAAGTGCAGGGGGCGTGTTTAAGTAGTGCACGGATTTTGAACACACCCCCTTCAGTCAGAAAGTGCCATACGGCACTTTCAAACAGTATTTCAGTGTCCGCAGACACTGAAATAAAATTAAAATGAGTATTTCAGTGTCTGCAAACACTGAAATAGCTAGTAGATCAGTAAGAAAATGCAGGGGGTGTGTGACAGGTTCTGTCACACACCCCTTGCATAGTTAAAGTGCCGTACGGCACCTTGCAAGTGCTGTCAGTGTCCGCGGACACTGACAGCTAATAAAATAGCTTTGTCAGTGTCCATGGACACTGAAATAGCTAGTAATCAGTAAGGAAATGCAGGGGGTGTGTGACAGGTTCTGTCACACACACCCTACATTGTAAAAGTGCTGTATGGCCATAGCCATTAACTGTACAGGTTTCTGCAGAATGCCCAGATCCCTGCTTTGCATGCATCTCACCCTCCTAGAGCAATAAAGCAGTACAAAGCCATAAATAATGGTGGGACAAAGCCACAGAAATAGGGACATGTATGAAATAATGCACTGACAAACCTGAAAGCTGATAGAATAAAAGGTTTGCAGTAGCATGGATTTCCTGCAGGGTATGAAGACTGAAACACAAATGTCTGCAATCTGAAAGTGGTGTATGGCCATACCCTTCAACTGTACATGTGTCTGCAGAATGCCCAGATGCCTGCCTCACATACCTGTCAACCTCCTAGAGTAACAAAGCGGTACAAGGCCATAAATAATTAAAAATATTTTTCCCCTACTAAGGGATGTTTAAGTGTAGCTGCGCAGGTCTGCACATTATGACTCTCTGCCCAGCATTGCTTAAACACCCCAGAGGAGATAAATAAAATTATACAGCTGTAATCCTAACACCAGGATAGCATAGTGGTTAGAGTCCTGACTTTGTATGCAGGCATTCATGGTTTGAGTACCAAGACAAGCACTTTCCTTTTACATAGGAAAGCAGTGTTAAAATATATTTTTTTTGTAAATAATGTATTAAGTAATATTTGTCAACCAGGGTGGTGTAGCTGGTCTAAAATGGAAGTGTGGGTGCATATAACATGTGAAACCACCCATTTATACACAAGTGTCCCATACAGTATAACCACACCCCTTGGTAATGCAAAGAAAGCACATATAGGGACATCATGTAAAGTAAATTATATACACTTACTAAATTCAGTCATTATTCTAAAATATCTAAAAATTGAAAGCGAGCAATAATTAGCAGTGCTCAGCTATGCTTAGCCAGTTAAAGCAATGCTTAGATGTGAATGCTAAGCAAGAGTCAGTTCAGCTAAGCAGATTTGTGCACTGTTAAGCAGTGCTCAACAATTTCAGTTTTAAGCATTGCTAAAATCGGCTTAGCAGGTTTGTGCACTGCTAAGCTGTGCTCAACATTTTCAAAATCGACCAATGATGACAAAGGGAGGGAATATGGCCTTATTTAAACCGCACAGGTGGGAACACAGCCAGTCCCTGTTATAGTTCAACATGTGCAGGAACCATGGCTGGCATAGATGAGGGTTTGTGCTTTACGGCGCAGCACTGGGGCATCATGGAGTCAAGGGTGATGGCTGGACTCCTTGTAAGTAACCATGACAAGTGACTGCTGCAGGGCCAGTATCAGGGCACACAATATAAAGTGGAGTCCTGGGACTGTCTCGCCCGTGATCTCACCAGTGCTCCTGGCATCCTCTGAACTGGTGAGGAGGTCCAGCACCACTATGCTGACCTTAAGCAGAGGAATGGGGTGCTGTTGGAACAGTGGCTCCAAGATGCCGGGGACAACTGTGCTTCAACAGTTTGTAAATATCACATATATAGGTGTACCAAATTCTAGCCTAAGGATGTAATAGACAGGTATCATAATGTTTGTTTTTCTCCCCTACAGCTGCAGTAGAGAGGGCTAGTAACATCAAAGCTCATGCTGACAGACTGCTGAGGCTGTGCCGACAGATTGGTGAGTAAAAATCTATTTTGCAGTATATTGTGCAAATAATTAAGGAGTACATTGTGTATTGCTAGTAAGTATACTGTTATTGTGTTAACTGATTAAATAAAGTATGTCTGACTAATATTGATCTGAAATAAACATCTAAAACACAAACTGTTGTGTTTACTCTATGTTG